>NW_025726842.1:0-181639 GCF_021461385.2 Schistocerca piceifrons | reverse complement strand
ATAGTAGCTGCAGGCGCTTTTCGAGGTAGGAGGGCGCATCCACACGCATTCGGGTAGCGCCTCCACGCACGCTGCGTCTTTGGGCAAGACTAGTCGCCGCGGCCGCAGGTTACTCACACGATAGAGATGAGCATTCGTTTTAAGGCAGTGTAGTGGAGCACTCCGCGTGTGTAGCACTTTTTTCGGTTGTATCCGACGTCGCTGGGTGGCAATCCACTTTCCCCTGCAGAAAAGTGCTCGGGCAGCTCGACGAGCATCGCTGGTTCAATGGCATGTGCCTCAGTAGTGCAGTAGGCAGCGCGTAAGTCTCATAATCTAAGGCTTGCCGGCACGATAGCTCAGCGTGTTCGGTCTGAGAGTTATCTGCCCTCTTGTAATAAAAGACCGAGTCAACGATGAACTTGAACGGGCGCCATCGGACGTCCGCCCCCAACAAATGCAACGAAAGAAATGAGAAAAAAAAAAAAAAAAAAATTGGTGAATGCTCGCTTAGCATGCGGACGGCCCGGGTTCGATTCCCGGCCGGTGCATCGTTCTGCTGTTCTCGCTATAATGCTGCCGCGCCGATTCCTCGCCTGAGCTGCGTCAGCCTCAGAATGTATAGCAGGATTCGCTGTGAGAGGAACCATACACGCAGCACGCAATAGACCGTACTTGAACGGTCGCATGCTATTTCTGAACTCTGACGTCGGCCTGTCCCAACAGGCCGCTGTGTTCAGGTGCCGCAAGGGCGATGTACTGTAACCTCGGGCAGTGCTGCGTTCCGTTGAAAAAGCTGCGGCAGCAGTTTAATCTAGCAAGTAGGGAAAGCACGTGTAGCAACACAACAGATTCTTGAGAAAGCGCGAACTGTCTATCTCTAATATGAGAGACTTACCAAGTTTTCTGTAACGTTACTTGCAACGTGCCTCGGTAGCGCAGTAGGTAGCGCGTAAGTCTCATAATCTTAAGGTCGTGAGTTCGATCCTCACCCGGGGCATTTAATTTGCTGTACATCATGGCTGAATTAACGGCGTTGCTGTTGCTAGGGAACGAACTTAATTGTCGTTCGTTATCCATAAGGAGTCTACGCCTCAGCGTCAATACGTTTATTTCCAATTATGACAACGTACAACTTTGATCTTTCTCTTCCCTTGTTAGGAGTAAAATAATGAATAGTCAATTTCGGGCTGTGCGCCATGCCAGTCTGTAGGCGCAAATATGCTCGCAAACGGAGAACTGCACTGAGTCCAGATTCAGCACGAAATACGAGAGGAGACGGAGAAAAGCTCACGCTTATCGAGCAAATCCGGTGTGGTCTAGTGGCTAGGATACCTGGCTTTCACCCAGGCGGCCCGGGTTCGGTTCCCGGTACCGGAACGGAAGTTTTTGCGCACACAACGCTCCATGTTTTGGCCTTCGAACTGTCGTTTGTCGCCCACCTTCCGAAGCTTCGACCGAACGTAATCGGGGAAACAGGCACATGATGCAATTACTGTCGGCACCGGAATAAAGGGAGAAGAGGCACTGGTCCGTTGTTGGGCTGCTACCAGCGTCAGTGGGAAGTCGGTGAAGTCGCCAGTTGCGCCAGAAGCCAGAAATTACCGTAGTACGCCTACACACGCGTTCCAGTTATTTACATTGCTTGCAGCCGCTCCATCCACAACGAGCGTGAGCCCGGATAGCTCAGTCGGTAGAGCATTAGGCTTTTAACCTAAGGGTCCAGGGTTCAAGTCCCTGTCCGGGCGAAGATTTTAACGTTTCCGTAATGGCTCGTCTCGTAGCGATGGTAGCCCTGCCGTAATCAGTGCACGGAGTTCGTTTCCTGTCAACATTCTGCGCAGACCCAGGAAACTTGGGTTACGAGCAGTCGTGGCCGAGTGGTTAAGGCGTCTGACTAGAAATCAGATTCCCTCTGGGAGCGTAGGTTCGAGTCCTACCGACTGCGTCGGATTTTTCTTTTTTTGTTTAAGAACAACGAGCAGAAAATTTCGCAGATTGCCTGTCGTTTTGGTACCTCTCCACACCTCGCCTCTCACAGCCGTTTATAGTGCCTGTCCTTTTGATAAGGGCGAATTCCAAGCGTCAGCTTTCGCGTCAGCCGAGCAAAGTCGGACAAGTCGGGACATACTACAGGATGGTCTGCGTGGAGCTACGACGAAAAAAACCTTCATTTAACAGCACGCGGCTCACATACTCATACGAAAAAAACTAGCGCCACTTGCGGTGGCCGGGAATCGAACCCGGATCAACTGCTTGGAAGGCAACTATGCTCACCATTACACCACCACCGCACAGCCGCTGCTCGCAACGCCCCGCTGTGTCGCCTTCCTGCCCGCCAGCAGCGGCCCACGGTGATAGTAGCTGCAGGCGCTTTTCGAGGTAGGAGGGCGCATCCACACGCATTCGGGTAGCGCCTCCACGCACGCTGCGTCTTTGGGCAAGACTAGTCGCCGCGGCCGCAAGGTTACTCACACGATAGAGATGAGCATTCGTTTTAAGGCAGTGTAGTGGAGCACTCCGCGTGTGTAGCACTTTTTTCGGTTGTATCCGACGTCGCTGGGTGGCAATCCCACTTTCCCCTGCAGAAAAGTGCTCGGGCAGCTCGACGAGCATCGCTGGTTCAATGGCATGTGCCTCAGTAGTGCAGTAGGCAGCGCGTAAGTCTCATAATCTTAAGCTTGCCGGCACGATAGCTCAGCGTGTTCGGTCTGAGAGTTATCTGCCCTCTGTAATAAAAGACCGAGTCAACGATGAACTTGAACGGGCGCCATCGGACGTCCGCCCCCAACAATGCAACGAAAGAAATGAGAAAAAAAAAAAAAAAAAATTGGTGAATGCTCGCTTAGCATGCGGACGGCCCGGGTTCGATTCCCGGCCGGTGCATCGTTCTGCTGTTCTCGCTATAATGCTGCCGCGCCGATTCCTCGCCTGAGCTGCGTCAGCCTCAGGAATGTATAGCAGGATTCGCTGTGAGAGGAACCATACACGCAGCACGCAATAGACCGTACTTGAACGGTCGCATGCTATTTCTGAACTCTGACGTCGGCCTGTCCCAACAGGCCGCTGTGTTCAGGTGCCGCAAGGGCGATGTACTGTAACCTCGGGCAGTGCTGCGTTCCGTTGAAAAAGCTGCGGCAGCAGTTTAATCTAGCAAGTAGGGAAAGCACGTGTAGCAACACAACAGATTCTTGAGAAAGCGCGAACTGTCTATCTCTAATATGAGAGACTTACCAAGTTTTCTGTAACGTTACTTGCAACGTGCCTCGGTAGCGCAGTAGGTAGCGCGTAAGTCTCATAATCTTAAGGTCGTGAGTTCGATCCTCACCCGGGGCATTTAATTTGCTGTACATCATGGCTGAATTAACGGCGTTGCTGTTGCTAGGGAACGAACTTAATTGTCGTTCGTTATCCATAAGGAGTCTACGCCTCAGCGTCAATACGTTTATTTCCAATTATGACAACGTACAACTTTGATCTTTCTCTTCCCTTGTTAGGAGTAAAATAATGAATAGTCAATTTCGGGCTGTGCGCCATGCCAGTCTGTAGGCGCAAATATGCTCGCAAACGGAGAAACTGCACTGAGTCCAGATTCAGCACGAAATACGAGAGGAGACGGAGAAAAGCTCACGCTTATCGAGCAAATCCGGTGTGGTCTAGTGGCTAGGATACCTGGCTTTCACCCAGGCGGCCCGGGTTCGGTTCCCGGTACCGGAACGGAAGTTTTTGCGCACACAACGCTCCATGTTTTGGCCTTCGAACTGTCGTTTGTCGCCCACCTTCCGAAGCTTCGACCGAACGTAATCGGGGAAAACAGGCACATGATGCAATTACTGTCGGCACCGGAATAAAGGGAGAAGAGGCACTGGTCCGTTGTTGGGCTGCTACCAGCGTCAGTGGGAAGTCGGTGAAGTCGCCAGTTGCGCCAGAAGCCAGAAATTACCGTAGTACGCCTACACACGCGTTCCAGTTATTTACATTGCTTGCAGCCGCTCCATCCACAACGAGCGTGAGCCCGGATAGCTCAGTCGGTAGAGCATTAGGCTTTTAACCTAAGGGTCCAGGGTTCAAGTCCCTGTCCGGGCGAAGATTTTAACGTTTCCGTAATGGCTCGTCTCGTAGCGATGGTAGCCCTGCCGTAATCAGTGCACGGAGTTCGTTTCCTGTCAACATTCTGCGCAGACCCAGGGAAACTTGGGTTACGAGCAGTCGTGGCCGAGTGGTTAAGGCGTCTGACTAGAAATCAGATTCCCTCTGGGAGCGTAGGTTCGAGTCCTACCGACTGCGTCGGATTTTTCTTTTTTTGTTTAAGAACAACGAGCAGAAAATTTCGCAGATTGCCTGTCGTTTTGGTACCTCTCCACACTCGCCTCTCACAGCCGTTTATAGTGCCTGTCCTTTTGATAAGGGCGAATTCCAAGCGTCAGCTTTCGCGTCAGCCGAGCAAAGTCGGGACAAGTCGGGACATACTACAGGATGGTCTGCGTGGAGCTACGACGAAAAAAACCTTCATTTAACAGCACGCGGCTCACATACTCATACGAAAAAAACTAGCGCCACTTGCGGTGGCCGGGAATCGAACCCGGATCAACTGCTTGGAAGGCAACTATGCTCACCATTACACCACCACCGCACAGCCGCTGCTCGCAACGCCCCGCTGTGTCGCCTTCCTGCCCGCCAGCAGCGGCCCACGGTGATAGTAGCTGCAGGCGCTTTTCGAGGTAGGAGGGCGCATCCACACGCATTCGGGTAGCGCCTCCACGCACGCTGCGTCTTTGGGCAAGACTAGTCGCCGCGGCCGCAAGGTTACTCACACGATAGAGATGAGCATTCGTTTTAAGGCAGTGTAGTGGAGCACTCCGCGTGTGTAGCACTTTTTTCGGTTGTATCCGACGTCGCTGGGTGGCAATCCCACTTTCCCCTGCAGAAAAGTGCTCGGGCAGCTCGACGAGCATCGCTGGTTCAATGGCATGTGCCTCAGTAGTGCAGTAGGCAGCGCGTAAGTCTCATAATCTTAAGGCTTGCCGGCACGATAGCTCAGCGTGTTCGGTCTGAGAGTTATCTGCCCTCTGTAATAAAAGACCGAGTCAACGATGAACTTGAACGGGCGCCATCGGACGTCCGCCCCCAACAAATGCAACGAAAGAAATGAGAAAAAAAAAAAAAAAAAATTGGTGAATGCTCGCTTAGCATGCGGACGGCCCGGGTTCGATTCCCGGCCGGTGCATCGTTCTGCTGTTCTCGCTATAATGCTGCCGCGCCGATTCCTCGCCTGAGCTGCGTCAGCCTCAGGAATGTATAGCAGGATTCGCTGTGAGAGGAACCATACACGCAGCACGCAATAGACCGTACTTGAACGGTCGCATGCTATTTCTGAACTCTGACGTCGGCCTGTCCCAACAGGCCGCTGTGTTCAGGTGCCGCAAGGGCGATGTACTGTAACCTCGGGCAGTGCTGCGTTCCGTTTGAAAAAGCTGCGGCAGCAGTTTAATCTAGCAAGTAGGGAAAGCACGTGTAGCAACACAACAGATTCTTGAGAAAGCGCGAACTGTCTATCTCTAATATGAGAGACTTACCAAGTTTTCTGTAACGTTACTTGCAACGTGCCTCGGTAGCGCAGTAGGTAGCGCGTAAGTCTCATAATCTTAAGGTCGTGAGTTCGATCCTCACCCGGGGCATTTAATTTGCTGTACATCATGGCTGAATTAACGGCGTTGCTGTTGCTAGGGAACGAACTTAATTGTCGTTCGTTATCCATAAGGAGTCTACGCCTCAGCGTCAATACGTTTATTTCCAATTATGACAACGTACAACTTTGATCTTTCTCTTCCCTTGTTAGGAGTAAAATAATGAATAGTCAATTTCGGGCTGTGCGCCATGCCAGTCTGTAGGCGCAAATATGCTCGCAAACGGAGAACTGCACTGAGTCCAGATTCAGCACGAAATACGAGAGGAGACGGAGAAAAGCTCACGCTTATCGAGCAAATCCGGTGTGGTCTAGTGGCTAGGATACCTGGCTTTCACCCAGGCGGCCCGGGTTCGGTTCCCGGTACCGGAACGGAAGTTTTTGCGCACACAACGCTCCATGTTTTGGCCTTCGAACTGTCGTTTGTCGCCCACCTTCCGAAGCTTCGACGAACGTAATCGGGGAAAACAGGCACATGATGCAATTACTGTCGGCACCGGAATAAAGGGAGAAGAGGCACTGGTCCGTTGTTGGGCTGCTACCAGCGTCAGTGGGAAGTCGGTGAAGTCGCCAGTTGCGCCAGAAGCCAGAAATTACCGTAGTACGCCTACACACGCGTTCCAGTTATTTACATTGCTTGCAGCCGCTCCATCCACAACGAGCGTGAGCCCGGATAGCTCAGTCGGTAGAGCATTAGGCTTTTAACCTAAGGGTCCAGGGTTCAAGTCCCTGTCCGGGCGAAGATTTTAACGTTTCCGTAATGGCTCGTCTCGTAGCGATGGTAGCCCTGCCGTAATCAGTGCACGGGAGTTCGTTTCCTGTCAACATTCTGCGCAGACCCAGGGAAACTTGGGTTACGAGCAGTCGTGGCCGAGTGGTTAAGGCGTCTGACTAGAAATCAGATTCCCTCTGGGAGCGTAGGTTCGAGTCCTACCGACTGCGTCGGATTTTTCTTTTTTTGTTTAAGAACAACGAGCAGAAAATTTCGCAGATTGCCTGTCGTTTTGGTACCTCTCCACACCTCGCCTCTCACAGCCGTTTATAGTGCCTGTCCTTTTGATAAGGGCGAATTCCAAGCGTCAGCTTTCGCGTCAGCCGAGCAAAGTCGGGACAAGTCGGGACATACTACAGGATGGTCTGCGTGGAGCTACGACGAAAAAAACCTTCATTTAACAGCACGCGGCTCACATACTCATACGAAAAAAACTAGCGCCACTTGCGGTGGCCGGGAATCGAACCCGGATCAACTGCTTGGAAGGCAACTATGCTCACCATTACACCACCACCGCACAGCCGCTGCTCGCAACGCCCCGCTGTGTCGCCTTCCTGCCCGCCAGCAGCGGCCCACGGTGATAGTAGCTGCAGGCGCTTTTCGAGGTAGGAGGGCGCATCCACACGCATTCGGGTAGCGCCTCCACGCACGCTGCGTCTTTGGGCAAGACTAGTCGCCGCGGCCGCAAGGTTACTCACACGATAGAGATGAGCATTCGTTTTAAGGCAGTGTAGTGGAGCACTCCGCGTGTGTAGCACTTTTTTCGGTTGTATCCGACGTCGCTGGGTGGCAATCCCACTTTCCCCTGCAGAAAAGTGCTCGGGCAGCTCGACGAGCATCGCTGGTTCAATGGCATGTGCCTCAGTAGTGCAGTAGGCAGCGCGTAAGTCTCATAATCTTAAGGCTTGCCGGCACGATAGCTCAGCGTGTTCGGTCTGAGAGTTATCTGCCCTCTGTAATAAAAGACCGAGTCAACGATGAACTTGAACGGGCGCCATCGGACGTCCGCCCCCAACAAATGCAACGAAAGAAATGAGAAAAAAAAAAAAAAAAATTGGTGAATGCTCGCTTAGCATGCGGACGGCCCGGGTTCGATTCCCGGCCGGTGCATCGTTCTGCTGTTCTCGCTATAATGCTGCCGCGCCGATTCCTCGCCTGAGCTGCGTCAGCCTCAGGAATGTATAGCAGGATTCGCTGTGAGAGGAACCATACACGCAGCACGCAATAGACCGTACTTGAACGGTCGCATGCTATTTCTGAACTCTGACGTCGGCCTGTCCCAACAGGCCGCTGTGTTCAGGTGCCGCAAGGGCGATGTACTGTAACCTCGGGCAGTGCTGCGTTCCGTTGAAAAAGCTGCGGCAGCAGTTTAATCTAGCAAGTAGGGAAAGCACGTGTAGCAACACAACAGATTCTTGAGAAAGCGCGAACTGTCTATCTCTAATATGAGAGACTTACCAAGTTTTCTGTAACGTTACTTGCAACGTGCCTCGGTAGCGCAGTAGGTAGCGCGTAAGTCTCATAATCTTAAGGTCGTGAGTTCGATCCTCACCCGGGGCATTTAATTTGCTGTACATCATGGCTGAATTAACGGCGTTGCTGTTGCTAGGGAACGAACTTAATTGTCGTTCGTTATCCATAAGGAGTCTACGCCTCAGCGTCAATACGTTTATTTCCAATTATGACAACGTACAACTTTGATCTTTCTCTTCCCTTGTTAGGAGTAAAATAATGAATAGTCAATTTCGGGCTGTGCGCCATGCCAGTCTGTAGGCGCAAATATGCTCGCAAACGGAGAACTGCACTGAGTCCAGATTCAGCACGAAATACGAGAGGAGACGGAGAAAAGCTCACGCTTATCGAGCAAATCCGGTGTGGTCTAGTGGCTAGGATACCTGGCTTTCACCCAGGAGGCCCGGGTTCGGTTCCCGGTACCGGAACGGAAGTTTTTGCGCACACAACGCTCCATGTTTTGGCCTTCGAACTGTCGTTTGTCGCCCACCTTCCGAAGCTTCGACCGAACGTAATCGGGGAAAACAGGCACATGATGCAATTACTGTCGGCACCGGAATAAAGGGAGAAGAGGCACTGGTCCGTTGTTGGGCTGCTACCAGCGTCAGTGGGAAGTCGGTGAAGTCGCCAGTTGCGCCAGAAGCCAGAAATTACCGTAGTACGCCTACACACGCGTTCCAGTTATTTACATTGCTTGCAGCCGCTCCATCCACAACGAGCGTGAGCCCGGATAGCTCAGTCGGTAGAGCATTAGGCTTTTAACCTAAGGGTCCAGGGTTCAAGTCCCTGTCCGGGCGAAGATTTTAACGTTTCCGTAATGGCTCGTCTCGTAGCGATGGTAGCCCTGCCGTAATCAGTGCACGGAGTTCGTTTCCTGTCAACATTCTGCGCAGACCCAGGGAAACTTGGGTTACGAGCAGTCGTGGCCGAGTGGTTAAGGCGTCTGACTAGAAATCAGATTCCCTCTGGGAGCGTAGGTTCGAGTCCTACCGACTGCGTCGGATTTTTCTTTTTTTGTTTAAGAACAACGAGCAGAAAATTTCGCAGATTGCCTGTCGTTTTGGTACCTCTCCACACCTCGCCTCTCACAGCCGTTTATAGTGCCTGTCCTTTTGATAAGGGCGAATTCCAAGCGTCAGCTTTCGCGTCAGCCGAGCAAAGTCGGGACAAGTCGGGACATACTACAGGATGGTCTGCGTGGAGCTACGACGAAAAAAACCTTCATTTAACAGCACGCGGCTCACATACTCATACGAAAAAAACTAGCGCCACTTGCGGTGGCCGGGAATCGAACCCGGATCAACTGCTTGGAAGGCAACTATGCTCACCATTACACCACCACCGCACAGCCGCTGCTCGCAACGCCCCCGCTGTGTCGCCTTCCTGCCCGCCAGCAGCGGCCCACGGTGATAGTAGCTGCAGGCGCTTTTCGAGGTAGGAGGGCGCATCCACACGCATTCGGGTAGCGCCTCCACGCACGCTGCGTCTTTGGGCAAGACTAGTCGCCGCGGCCGCAAGGTTACTCACACGATAGAGATGAGCATTCGTTTTAAGGCAGTGTAGTGGAGCACTCCGCGTGTGTAGCACTTTTTTCGGTTGTATCCGACGTCGCTGGGTGGCAATCCCACTTTCCCCTGCAGAAAAGTGCTCGGGCAGCTCGACGAGCATCGCTGGTTCAATGGCATGTGCCTCAGTAGTGCAGTAGGCAGCGCGTAAGTCTCATAATCTTAAGGCTTGCCGGCACGATAGCTCAGCGTGTTCGGTCTGAGAGTTATCTGCCCTCTGTAATAAAAGACCGAGTCAACGATGAACTTGAACGGGCGCCATCGGACGTCCGCCCCCAACAAATGCAACGAAAGAAATGAGAAAAAAAAAAAAAAAAATTGGTGAATGCTCGCTTAGCATGCGGACGGCCCGGGTTCGATTCCCGGCCGGTGCATCGTTCTGCTGTTCTCGCTATAATGCTGCCGCGCCGATTCCTCGCCTGAGCTGCGTCAGCCTCAGGAATGTATAGCAGGATTCGCTGTGAGAGGAACCATACACGCAGCACGCAATAGACCGTACTTGAACGGTCGCATGCTATTTCTGAACTCTGACGTCGGCCTGTCCCAACAGGCCGCTGTGTTCAGGTGCCGCAAGGGCGATGTACTGTAACCTCGGGCAGTGCTGCGTTCCGTTGAAAAAGCTGCGGCAGCAGTTTAATCTAGCAAGTAGGGAAAGCACGTGTAGCAACACAACAGATTCTTGAGAAAGCGCGAACTGTCTATCTCTAATATGAGAGACTTACCAAGTTTTCTGTAACGTTACTTGCAACGTGCCTCGGTAGCGCAGTAGGTAGCGCGTAAGTCTCATAATCTTAAGGTCGTGAGTTCGATCCTCACCCGGGGCATTTAATTTGCTGTACATCATGGCTGAATTAACGGCGTTGCTGTTGCTAGGGAACGAACTTAATTGTCGTTCGTTATCCATAAGGAGTCTACGCCTCAGCGTCAATACGTTTATTTCCAATTATGACAACGTACAACTTTGATCTTTCTCTTCCCTTGTTAGGAGTAAAATAATGAATAGTCAATTTCGGGCTGTGCGCCATGCCAGTCTGTAGGCGCAAATATGCTCGCAAACGGAGAACTGCACTGAGTCCAGATTCAGCACGAAATACGAGAGGAGACGGAGAAAAGCTCACGCTTATCGAGCAAATCCGGTGTGGTCTAGTGGCTAGGATACCTGGCTTTCACCCAGGCGGCCCGGGTTCGGTTCCCGGTACCGGAACGGAAGTTTTTGCGCACACAACGCTCCATGTTTTGGCCTTCGAACTGTCGTTTGTCGCCCACCTTCCGAAGCTTCGACCGAACGTAATCGGGGAAAACAGGCACATGATGCAATTACTGTCGGCACCGGAATAAAGGGAGAAGAGGCACTGGTCCGTTGTTGGGCTGCTACCAGCGTCAGTGGGAAGTCGGTGAAGTCGCCAGTTGCGCCAGAAGCCAGAAATTACCGTAGTACGCCTACACACGCGTTCCAGTTATTTACATTGCTTGCAGCCGCTCCATCCACAACGAGCGTGAGCCCGGATAGCTCAGTCGGTAGAGCATTAGGCTTTTAACCTAAGGGTCCAGGGTTCAAGTCCCTGTCCGGGCGAAGATTTTAACGTTTCCGTAATGGCTCGTCTCGTAGCGATGGTAGCCCTGCCGTAATCAGTGCACGGAGTTCGTTTCCTGTCAACATTCTGCGCAGACCCAGGGAAACTTGGGTTACGAGCAGTCGTGGCCGAGTGGTTAAGGCGTCTGACTAGAAATCAGATTCCCTCTGGGAGCGTAGGTTCGAGTCCTACCGACTGCGTCGGATTTTTCTTTTTTTGTTTAAGAACAACGAGCAGAAAATTTCGCAGATTGCCTGTCGTTTTGGTACCTCTCCACACCTCGCCTCTCACAGCCGTTTATAGTGCCTGTCCTTTTGATAAGGGCGAATTCCAAGCGTCAGCTTTCGCGTCAGCCGAGCAAAGTCGGGACAAGTCGGGACATACTACAGGATGGTCTGCGTGGAGCTACGACGAAAAAAACCTTCATTTAACAGCACGCGGCTCACATACTCATACGAAAAAAACTAGCGCCACTTGCGGTGGCCGGGAATCGAACCCGGATCAACTGCTTGGAAGGCAACTATGCTCACCATTACACCACCACCGCACAGCCGCTGCTCGCAACGCCCCGCTGTGTCGCCTTCCTGCCCGCCAGCAGCGGCCCACGGTGATAGTAGCTGCAGGCGCTTTTCGAGGTAGGAGGGCGCATCCACACGCATTCGGGTAGCGCCTCCACGCACGCTGCGTCTTTGGGCAAGACTAGTCGCCGCGGCCGCAAGGTTACTCACACGATAGAGATGAGCATTCGTTTTAAGGCAGTGTAGTGGAGCACTCCGCGTGTGTAGCACTTTTTTCGGTTGTATCCGACGTCGCTGGGTGGCAATCCCACTTTCCCCTGCAGAAAAGTGCTCGGGCAGCTCGACGAGCATCGCTGGTTCAATGGCATGTGCCTCAGTAGTGCAGTAGGCAGCGCGTAAGTCTCATAATCTTAAGGCTTGCCGGCACGATAGCTCAGCGTGTTCGGTCTGAGAGTTATCTGCCCTCTGTAATAAAAGACCGAGTCAACGATGAACTTGAACGGGCGCCATCGGACGTCCGCCCCCAACAAATGCAACGAAAGAAATGAGAAAAAAAAAAAAAAAAATTGGTGAATGCTCGCTTAGCATGCGGACGGCCCGGGTTCGATTCCCGGCCGGTGCATCGTTCTGCTGTTCTCGCTATAATGCTGCCGCGCCGATTCCTCGCCTGAGCTGCGTCAGCCTCAGGAATGTATAGCAGGATTCGCTGTGAGAGGAACCATACACGCAGCACGCAATAGACCGTACTTGAACGGTCGCATGCTATTTCTGAACTCTGACGTCGGCCTGTCCCAACAGGCCGCTGTGTTCAGGTGCCGCAAGGGCGATGTACTGTAACCTCGGGCAGTGCTGCGTTCCGTTGAAAAAGCTGCGGCAGCAGTTTAATCTAGCAAGTAGGGAAAGCACGTGTAGCAACACAACAGATTCTTGAGAAAGCGCGAACTGTCTATCTCTAATATGAGAGACTTACCAAGTTTTCTGTAACGTTACTTGCAACGTGCCTCGGTAGCGCAGTAGGTAGCGCGTAAGTCTCATAATCTTAAGGTCGTGAGTTCGATCCTCACCCGGGGCATTTAATTTGCTGTACATCATGGCTGAATTAACGGCGTTGCTGTTGCTAGGGAACGAACTTAATTGTCGTTCGTTATCCATAAGGAGTCTACGCCTCAGCGTCAATACGTTTATTTCCAATTATGACAACGTACAACTTTGATCTTTCTCTTCCCTTGTTAGGAGTAAAATAATGAATAGTCAATTTCGGGCTGTGCGCCATGCCAGTCTGTAGGCGCAAATATGCTCGCAAACGGAGAACTGCACTGAGTCCAGATTCAGCACGAAATACGAGAGGAGACGGAGAAAAGCTCACGCTTATCGAGCAAATCCGGTGTGGTCTAGTGGCTAGGATACCTGGCTTTCACCCAGGAGGCCCGGGTTCGGTTCCCGGTACCGGAACGGAAGTTTTTGCGCACACAACGCTCCATGTTTTGGCCTTCGAACTGTCGTTTGTCGCCCACCTTCCGAAGCTTCGACCGAACGTAATCGGGGAAAACAGGCACATGATGCAATTACTGTCGGCACCGGAATAAAGGGAGAAGAGGCACTGGTCCGTTGTTGGGCTGCTACCAGCGTCAGTGGGAAGTCGGTGAAGTCGCCAGTTGCGCCAGAAGCCAGAAATTACCGTAGTACGCCTACACACGCGTTCCAGTTATTTACATTGCTTGCAGCCGCTCCATCCACAACGAGCGTGAGCCCGGATAGCTCAGTCGGTAGAGCATTAGGCTTTTAACCTAAGGGTCCAGGGTTCAAGTCCCTGTCCGGGCGAAGATTTTAACGTTTCCGTAATGGCTCGTCTCGTAGCGATGGTAGCCCTGCCGTAATCAGTGCACGGAGTTCGTTTCCTGTCAACATTCTGCGCAGACCCAGGGAAACTTGGGTTACGAGCAGTCGTGGCCGAGTGGTTAAGGCGTCTGACTAGAAATCAGATTCCCTCTGGGAGCGTAGGTTCGAGTCCTACCGACTGCGTCGGATTTTTCTTTTTTTGTTTAAGAACAACGAGCAGAAAATTTCGCAGATTGCCTGTCGTTTTGGTACCTCTCCACACCTCGCCTCTCACAGCCGTTTATAGTGCCTGTCCTTTTGATAAGGGCGAATTCCAAGCGTCAGCTTTCGCGTCAGCCGAGCAAAGTCGGGACAAGTCGGGACATACTACAGGATGGTCTGCGTGGAGCTACGACGAAAAAAACCTTCATTTAACAGCACGCGGCTCACATACTCATACGAAAAAAACTAGCGCCACTTGCGGTGGCCGGGAATCGAACCCGGATCAACTGCTTGGAAGGCAACTATGCTCACCATTACACCACCACCGCACAGCCGCTGCTCGCAACGCCCCGCTGTGTCGCCTTCCTGCCCGCCAGCAGCGGCCCACGGTGATAGTAGCTGCAGGCGCTTTTCGAGGTAGGAGGGCGCATCCACACGCATTCGGGTAGCGCCTCCACGCACGCTGCGTCTTTGGGCAAGACTAGTCGCCGCGGCCGCAAGGTTACTCACACGATAGAGATGAGCATTCGTTTTAAGGCAGTGTAGTGGAGCACTCCGCGTGTGTAGCACTTTTTTCGGTTGTATCCGACGTCGCTGGGTGGCAATCCCACTTTCCCCTGCAGAAAAGTGCTCGGGCAGCTCGACGAGCATCGCTGGTTCAATGGCATGTGCCTCAGTAGTGCAGTAGGCAGCGCGTAAGTCTCATAATCTTAAGGCTTGCCGGCACGATAGCTCAGCGTGTTCGGTCTGAGAGTTATCTGCCCTCTGTAATAAAAGACCGAGTCAACGATGAACTTGAACGGGCGCCATCGGACGTCCGCCCCCAACAAATGCAACGAAAGAAATGAGAAGAAAAAAAAAAAAAAATTGGTGAATGCTCGCTTAGCATGCGGACGGCCCGGGTTCGATTCCCGGCCGGTGCATCGTTCTGCTGTTCTCGCTATAATGCTGCCGCGCCGATTCCTCGCCTGAGCTGCGTCAGCCTCAGGAATGTATAGCAGGATTCGCTGTGAGAGGAACCATACACGCAGCACGCAATAGACCGTACTTGAACGGTCGCATGCTATTTCTGAACTCTGACGTCGGCCTGTCCCAACAGGCCGCTGTGTTCAGGTGCCGCAAGGGCGATGTACTGTAACCTCGGGCAGTGCTGCGTTCCGTTGAAAAAGCTGCGGCAGCAGTTTAATCTAGCAAGTAGGGAAAGCACGTGTAGCAACACAACAGATTCTTGAGAAAGCGCGAACTGTCTATCTCTAATATGAGAGACTTACCAAGTTTTCTGTAACGTTACTTGCAACGTGCCTCGGTAGCGCAGTAGGTAGCGCGTAAGTCTCATAATCTTAAGGTCGTGAGTTCGATCCTCACCCGGGGCATTTAATTTGCTGTACATCATGGCTGAATTAACGGCGTTGCTGTTGCTAGGGAACGAACTTAATTGTCGTTCGTTATCCATAAGGAGTCTACGCCTCAGCGTCAATACGTTTATTTCCAATTATGACAACGTACAACTTTGATCTTTCTCTTCCCTTGTTAGGAGTAAAATAATGAATAGTCAATTTCGGGCTGTGCGCCATGCCAGTCTGTAGGCGCAAATATGCTCGCAAACGGAGAACTGCACTGAGTCCAGATTCAGCACGAAATACGAGAGGAGACGGAGAAAAGCTCACGCTTATCGAGCAAATCCGGTGTGGTCTAGTGGCTAGGATACCTGGCTTTCACCCAGGCGGCCCGGGTTCGGTTCCCGGTACCGGAACGGAAGTTTTTGCGCACACAACGCTCCATGTTTTGGCCTTCGAACTGTCGTTTGTCGCCCACCTTCCGAAGCTTCGACCGAACGTAATCGGGGAAAACAGGCACATGATGCAATTACTGTCGGCACCGGAATAAAGGGAGAAGAGGCACTGGTCCGTTGTTGGGCTGCTACCAGCGTCAGTGGGAAGTCGGTGAAGTCGCCAGTTGCGCCAGAAGCCAGAAATTACCGTAGTACGCCTACACACGCGTTCCAGTTATTTACATTGCTTGCAGCCGCTCCATCCACAACGAGCGTGAGCCCGGATAGCTCAGTCGGTAGAGCATTAGGCTTTTAACCTAAGGGTCCAGGGTTCAAGTCCCTGTCCGGGCGAAGATTTTAACGTTTCCGTAATGGCTCGTCTCGTAGCGATGGTAGCCCTGCCGTAATCAGTGCACGGAGTTCGTTTCCTGTCAACATTCTGCGCAGACCCAGGGAAACTTGGGTTACGAGCAGTCGTGGCCGAGTGGTTAAGGCGTCTGACTAGAAATCAGATTCCCTCTGGGAGCGTAGGTTCGAGTCCTACCGACTGCGTCGGATTTTTCTTTTTTTGTTTAAGAACAACGAGCAGAAAATTTCGCAGATTGCCTGTCGTTTTGGTACCTCTCCACACCTCGCCTCTCACAGCCGTTTATAGTGCCTGTCCTTTTGATAAGGGCGAATTCCAAGCGTCAGCTTTCGCGTCAGCCGAGCAAAGTCGGGACAAGTCGGGACATACTACAGGATGGTCTGCGTGGAGCTACGACGAAAAAAACCTTCATTTAACAGCACGCGGCTCACATACTCATACGAAAAAAACTAGCGCCACTTGCGGTGGCCGGGAATCGAACCCGGATCAACTGCTTGGAAGGCAACTATGCTCACCATTACACCACCACCGCACAGCCGCTGCTCGCAACGCCCCGCTGTGTCGCCTTCCTGCCCGCCAGCAGCGGCCCACGGTGATAGTAGCTGCAGGCGCTTTTCGAGGTAGGAGGGCGCATCCACACGCATTCGGGTAGCGCCTCCACGCACGCTGCGTCTTTGGGCAAGACTAGTCGCCGCGGCCGCAAGGTTACTCACACGATAGAGATGAGCATTCGTTTTAAGGCAGTGTAGTGGAGCACTCCGCGTGTGTAGCACTTTTTTCGGTTGTATCCGACGTCGCTGGGTGGCAATCCCACTTTCCCCTGCAGAAAAGTGCTCGGGCAGCTCGACGAGCATCGCTGGTTCAATGGCATGTGCCTCAGTAGTGCAGTAGGCAGCGCGTAAGTCTCATAATCTTAAGGCTTGCCGGCACGATAGCTCAGCGTGTTCGGTCTGAGAGTTATCTGCCCTCTGTAATAAAAGACCGAGTCAACGATGAACTTGAACGGGCGCCATCGGACGTCCGCCCCCAACAAATGCAACGAAAGAAATGAGAAAAAAAAAAAAAAAATTGGTGAATGCTCGCTTAGCATGCGGACGGCCCGGGTTCGATTCCCGGCCGGTGCATCGTTCTGCTGTTCTCGCTATAATGCTGCCGCGCCGATTCCTCGCCTGAGCTGCGTCAGCCTCAGGAATGTATAGCAGGATTCGCTGTGAGAGGAACCATACACGCAGCACGCAATAGACCGTACTTGAACGGTCGCATGCTATTTCTGAACTCTGACGTCGGCCTGTCCCAACAGGCCGCTGTGTTCAGGTGCCGCAAGGGCGATGTACTGTAACCTCGGGCAGTGCTGCGTTCCGTTGAAAAAGCTGCGGCAGCAGTTTAATCTAGCAAGTAGGGAAAGCACGTGTAGCAACACAACAGATTCTTGAGAAAGCGCGAACTGTCTATCTCTAATATGAGAGACTTACCAAGTTTTCTGTAACGTTACTTGCAACGTGCCTCGGTAGCGCAGTAGGTAGCGCGTAAGTCTCATAATCTTAAGGTCGTGAGTTCGATCCTCACCCGGGGCATTTAATTTGCTGTACATCATGGCTGAATTAACGGCGTTGCTGTTGCTAGGGAACGAACTTAATTGTCGTTCGTTATCCATAAGGAGTCTACGCCTCAGCGTCAATACGTTTATTTCCAATTATGACAACGTACAACTTTGATCTTTCTCTTCCCTTGTTAGGAGTAAAATAATGAATAGTCAATTTCGGGCTGTGCGCCATGCCAGTCTGTAGGCGCAAATATGCTCGCAAACGGAGAACTGCACTGAGTCCAGATTCAGCACGAAATACGAGAGGAGACGGAGAAAAGCTCACGCTTATCGAGCAAATCCGGTGTGGTCTAGTGGCTAGGATACCTGGCTTTCACCCAGGCGGCCCGGGTTCGGTTCCCGGTACCGGAACGGAAGTTTTTGCGCACACAACGCTCCATGTTTTGGCCTTCGAACTGTCGTTTGTCGCCCACCTTCCGAAGCTTCGACCGAACGTAATCGGGGAAAACAGGCACATGATGCAATTACTGTCGGCACCGGAATAAAGGGAGAAGAGGCACTGGTCCGTTGTTGGGCTGCTACCAGCGTCAGTGGGAAGTCGGTGAAGTCGCCAGTTGCGCCAGAAGCCAGAAATTACCGTAGTACGCCTACACACGCGTTCCAGTTATTTACATTGCTTGCAGCCGCTCCATCCACAACGAGCGTGAGCCCGGATAGCTCAGTCGGTAGAGCATTAGGCTTTTAACCTAAGGGTCCAGGGTTCAAGTCCCTGTCCGGGCGAAGATTTTAACGTTTCCGTAATGGCTCGTCTCGTAGCGATGGTAGCCCTGCCGTAATCAGTGCACGGAGTTCGTTTCCTGTCAACATTCTGCGCAGACCCAGGGAAACTTGGGTTACGAGCAGTCGTGGCCGAGTGGTTAAGGCGTCTGACTAGAAATCAGATTCCCTCTGGGAGCGTAGGTTCGAGTCCTACCGACTGCGTCGGATTTTTCTTTTTTTGTTTAAGAACAACGAGCAGAAAATTTCGCAGATTGCCTGTCGTTTTGGTACCTCTCCACACCTCGCCTCTCACAGCCGTTTATAGTGCCTGTCCTTTTGATAAGGGCGAATTCCAAGCGTCAGCTTTCGCGTCAGCCGAGCAAAGTCGGGACAAGTCGGGACATACTACAGGATGGTCTGCGTGGAGCTACGACGAAAAAAACCTTCATTTAACAGCACGCGGCTCACATACTCATACGAAAAAAACTAGCGCCACTTGCGGTGGCCGGGAATCGAACCCGGATCAACTGCTTGGAAGGCAACTATGCTCACCATTACACCACCACCGCACAGCCGCTGCTCGCAACGCCCCGCTGTGTCGCCTTCCTGCCCGCCAGCAGCGGCCCACGGTGATAGTAGCTGCAGGCGCTTTTCGAGGTAGGAGGGCGCATCCACACGCATTCGGGTAGCGCCTCCACGCACGCTGCGTCTTTGGGCAAGACTAGTCGCCGCGGCCGCAAGGTTACTCACACGATAGAGATGAGCATTCGTTTTAAGGCAGTGTAGTGGAGCACTCCGCGTGTGTAGCACTTTTTTCGGTTGTATCCGACGTCGCTGGGTGGCAATCCCACTTTCCCCTGCAGAAAAGTGCTCGGGCAGCTCGACGAGCATCGCTGGTTCAATGGCATGTGCCTCAGTAGTGCAGTAGGCAGCGCGTAAGTCTCATAATCTTAAGGCTTGCCGGCACGATAGCTCAGCGTGTTCGGTCTGAGAGTTATCTGCCCTCTGTAATAAAAGACCGAGTCAACGATGAACTTGAACGGGCGCCATCGGACGTCCGCCCCCAACAAATGCAACGAAAGAAATGAGAAGAAAAAAAAAAAAAAATTGGTGAATGCTCGCTTAGCATGCGGACGGCCCGGGTTCGATTCCCGGCCGGTGCATCGTTCTGCTGTTCTCGCTATAATGCTGCCGCGCCGATTCCTCGCCTGAGCTGCGTCAGCCTCAGGAATGTATAGCAGGATTCGCTGTGAGAGGAACCATACACGCAGCACGCAATAGACCGTACTTGAACGGTCGCATGCTATTTCTGAACTCTGACGTCGGCCTGTCCCAACAGGCCGCTGTGTTCAGGTGCCGCAAGGGCGATGTACTGTAACCTCGGGCAGTGCTGCGTTCCGTTGAAAAAGCTGCGGCAGCAGTTTAATCTAGCAAGTAGGGAAAGCACGTGTAGCAACACAACAGATTCTTGAGAAAGCGCGAACTGTCTATCTCTAATATGAGAGACTTACCAAGTTTTCTGTAACGTTACTTGCAACGTGCCTCGGTAGCGCAGTAGGTAGCGCGTAAGTCTCATAATCTTAAGGTCGTGAGTTCGATCCTCACCCGGGGCATTTAATTTGCTGTACATCATGGCTGAATTAACGGCGTTGCTGTTGCTAGGGAACGAACTTAATTGTCGTTCGTTATCCATAAGGAGTCTACGCCTCAGCGTCAATACGTTTATTTCCAATTATGACAACGTACAACTTTGATCTTTCTCTTCCCTTGTTAGGAGTAAAATAATGAATAGTCAATTTCGGGCTGTGCGCCATGCCAGTCTGTAGGCGCAAATATGCTCGCAAACGGAGAACTGCACTGAGTCCAGATTCAGCACGAAATACGAGAGGAGACGGAGAAAAGCTCACGCTTATCGAGCAAATCCGGTGTGGTCTAGTGGCTAGGATACCTGGCTTTCACCCAGGCGGCCCGGGTTCGGTTCCCGGTACCGGAACGGAAGTTTTTGCGCACACAACGCTCCATGTTTTGGCCTTCGAACTGTCGTTTGTCGCCCACCTTCCGAAGCTTCGACCGAACGTAATCGGGGAAAACAGGCACATGATGCAATTACTGTCGGCACCGGAATAAAGGGAGAAGAGGCACTGGTCCGTTGTTGGGCTGCTACCAGCGTCAGTGGGAAGTCGGTGAAGTCGCCAGTTGCGCCAGAAGCCAGAAATTACCGTAGTACGCCTACACACGCGTTCCAGTTATTTACATTGCTTGCAGCCGCTCCATCCACAACGAGCGTGAGCCCGGATAGCTCAGTCGGTAGAGCATTAGGCTTTTAACCTAAGGGTCCAGGGTTCAAGTCCCTGTCCGGGCGAAGATTTTAACGTTTCCGTAATGGCTCGTCTCGTAGCGATGGTAGCCCTGCCGTAATCAGTGCACGGAGTTCGTTTCCTGTCAACATTCTGCGCAGACCCAGGGAAACTTGGGTTACGAGCAGTCGTGGCCGAGTGGTTAAGGCGTCTGACTAGAAATCAGATTCCCTCTGGGAGCGTAGGTTCGAGTCCTACCGACTGCGTCGGATTTTTCTTTTTTTGTTTAAGAACAACGAGCAGAAAATTTCGCAGATTGCCTGTCGTTTTGGTACCTCTCCACACCTCGCCTCTCACAGCCGTTTATAGTGCCTGTCCTTTTGATAAGGGCGAATTCCAAGCGTCAGCTTTCGCGTCAGCCGAGCAAAGTCGGGACAAGTCGGGACATACTACAGGATGGTCTGCGTGGAGCTACGACGAAAAAAACCTTCATTTAACAGCACGCGGCTCACATACTCATACGAAAAAAACTAGCGCCACTTGCGGTGGCCGGGAATCGAACCCGGATCAACTGCTTGGAAGGCAACTATGCTCACCATTACACCACCACCGCACAGCCGCTGCTCGCAACGCCCCGCTGTGTCGCCTTCCTGCCCGCCAGCAGCGGCCCACGGTGATAGTAGCTGCAGGCGCTTTTCGAGGTAGGAGGGCGCATCCACACGCATTCGGGTAGCGCCTCCACGCACGCTGCGTCTTTGGGCAAGACTAGTCGCCGCGGCCGCAAGGTTACTCACACGATAGAGATGAGCATTCGTTTTAAGGCAGTGTAGTGGAGCACTCCGCGTGTGTAGCACTTTTTTCGGTTGTATCCGACGTCGCTGGGTGGCAATCCCACTTTCCCCTGCAGAAAAGTGCTCGGGCAGCTCGACGAGCATCGCTGGTTCAATGGCATGTGCCTCAGTAGTGCAGTAGGCAGCGCGTAAGTCTCATAATCTTAAGGCTTGCCGGCACGATAGCTCAGCGTGTTCGGTCTGAGAGTTATCTGCCCTCTGTAATAAAAGACCGAGTCAACGATGAACTTGAACGGGCGCCATCGGACGTCCGCCCCCAACAAATGCAACGAAAGAAATGAGAAAAAAAAAAAAAAAATTGGTGAATGCTCGCTTAGCATGCGGACGGCCCGGGTTCGATTCCCGGCCGGTGCATCGTTCTGCTGTTCTCGCTATAATGCTGCCGCGCCGATTCCTCGCCTGAGCTGCGTCAGCCTCAGGAATGTATAGCAGGATTCGCTGTGAGAGGAACCATACACGCAGCACGCAATAGACCGTACTTGAACGGTCGCATGCTATTTCTGAACTCTGACGTCGGCCTGTCCCAACAGGCCGCTGTGTTCAGGTGCCGCAAGGGCGATGTACTGTAACCTCGGGCAGTGCTGCGTTCCGTTGAAAAAGCTGCGGCAGCAGTTTAATCTAGCAAGTAGGGAAAGCACGTGTAGCAACACAACAGATTCTTGAGAAAGCGCGAACTGTCTATCTCTAATATGAGAGACTTACCAAGTTTTCTGTAACGTTACTTGCAACGTGCCTCGGTAGCGCAGTAGGTAGCGCGTAAGTCTCATAATCTTAAGGTCGTGAGTTCGATCCTCACCCGGGGCATTTAATTTGCTGTACATCATGGCTGAATTAACGGCGTTGCTGTTGCTAGGGAACGAACTTAATTGTCGTTCGTTATCCATAAGGAGTCTACGCCTCAGCGTCAATACGTTTATTTCCAATTATGACAACGTACAACTTTGATCTTTCTCTTCCCTTGTTAGGAGTAAAATAATGAATAGTCAATTTCGGGCTGTGCGCCATGCCAGTCTGTAGGCGCAAATATGCTCGCAAACGGAGAACTGCACTGAGTCCAGATTCAGCACGAAATACGAGAGGAGACGGAGAAAAGCTCACGCTTATCGAGCAAATCCGGTGTGGTCTAGTGGCTAGGATACCTGGCTTTCACCCAGGAGGCCCGGGTTCGGTTCCCGGTACCGGAACGGAAGTTTTTGCGCACACAACGCTCCATGTTTTGGCCTTCGAACTGTCGTTTGTCGCCCACCTTCCGAAGCTTCGACCGAACGTAATCGGGGAAAACAGGCACATGATGCAATTACTGTCGGCACCGGAATAAAGGGAGAAGAGGCACTGGTCCGTTGTTGGGCTGCTACCAGCGTCAGTGGGAAGTCGGTGAAGTCGCCAGTTGCGCCAGAAGCCAGAAATTACCGTAGTACGCCTACACACGCGTTCCAGTTATTTACATTGCTTGCAGCCGCTCCATCCACAACGAGCGTGAGCCCGGATAGCTCAGTCGGTAGAGCATTAGGCTTTTAACCTAAGGGTCCAGGGTTCAAGTCCCTGTCCGGGCGAAGATTTTAACGTTTCCGTAATGGCTCGTCTCGTAGCGATGGTAGCCCTGCCGTAATCAGTGCACGGAGTTCGTTTCCTGTCAACATTCTGCGCAGACCCAGGGAAACTTGGGTTACGAGCAGTCGTGGCCGAGTGGTTAAGGCGTCTGACTAGAAATCAGATTCCCTCTGGGAGCGTAGGTTCGAGTCCTACCGACTGCGTCGGATTTTTCTTTTTTTGTTTAAGAACAACGAGCAGAAAATTTCGCAGATTGCCTGTCGTTTTGGTACCTCTCCACACCTCGCCTCTCACAGCCGTTTATAGTGCCTGTCCTTTTGATAAGGGCGAATTCCAAGCGTCAGCTTTCGCGTCAGCCGAGCAAAGTCGGGACAAGTCGGGACATACTACAGGATGGTCTGCGTGGAGCTACGACGAAAAAAACCTTCATTTAACAGCACGCGGCTCACATACTCATACGAAAAAAACTAGCGCCACTTGCGGTGGCCGGGAATCGAACCCGGATCAACTGCTTGGAAGGCAACTATGCTCACCATTACACCACCACCGCACAGCCGCTGCTCGCAACGCCCCGCTGTGTCGCCTTCCTGCCCGCCAGCAGCGGCCCACGGTGATAGTAGCTGCAGGCGCTTTTCGAGGTAGGAGGGCGCATCCACACGCATTCGGGTAGCGCCTCCACGCACGCTGCGTCTTTGGGCAAGACTAGTCGCCGCGGCCGCAAGGTTACTCACACGATAGAGATGAGCATTCGTTTTAAGGCAGTGTAGTGGAGCACTCCGCGTGTGTAGCACTTTTTTCGGTTGTATCCGACGTCGCTGGGTGGCAATCCCACTTTCCCCTGCAGAAAAGTGCTCGGGCAGCTCGACGAGCATCGCTGGTTCAATGGCATGTGCCTCAGTAGTGCAGTAGGCAGCGCGTAAGTCTCATAATCTTAAGGCTTGCCGGCACGATAGCTCAGCGTGTTCGGTCTGAGAGTTATCTGCCCTCTGTAATAAAAGACCGAGTCAACGATGAACTTGAACGGGCGCCATCGGACGTCCGCCCCCAACAAATGCAACGAAAGAAATGAGAAGAAAAAAAAAAAAAAATTGGTGAATGCTCGCTTAGCATGCGGACGGCCCGGGTTCGATTCCCGGCCGGTGCATCGTTCTGCTGTTCTCGCTATAATGCTGCCGCGCCGATTCCTCGCCTGAGCTGCGTCAGCCTCAGGAATGTATAGCAGGATTCGCTGTGAGAGGAACCATACACGCAGCACGCAATAGACCGTACTTGAACGGTCGCATGCTATTTCTGAACTCTGACGTCGGCCTGTCCCAACAGGCCGCTGTGTTCAGGTGCCGCAAGGGCGATGTACTGTAACCTCGGGCAGTGCTGCGTTCCGTTGAAAAAGCTGCGGCAGCAGTTTAATCTAGCAAGTAGGGAAAGCACGTGTAGCAACACAACAGATTCTTGAGAAAGCGCGAACTGTCTATCTCTAATATGAGAGACTTACCAAGTTTTCTGTAACGTTACTTGCAACGTGCCTCGGTAGCGCAGTAGGTAGCGCGTAAGTCTCATAATCTTAAGGTCGTGAGTTCGATCCTCACCCGGGGCATTTAATTTGCTGTACATCATGGCTGAATTAACGGCGTTGCTGTTGCTAGGGAACGAACTTAATTGTCGTTCGTTATCCATAAGGAGTCTACGCCTCAGCGTCAATACGTTTATTTCCAATTATGACAACGTACAACTTTGATCTTTCTCTTCCCTTGTTAGGAGTAAAATAATGAATAGTCAATTTCGGGCTGTGCGCCATGCCAGTCTGTAGGCGCAAATATGCTCGCAAACGGAGAACTGCACTGAGTCCAGATTCAGCACGAAATACGAGAGGAGACGGAGAAAAGCTCACGCTTATCGAGCAAATCCGGTGTGGTCTAGTGGCTAGGATACCTGGCTTTCACCCAGGAGGCCCGGGTTCGGTTCCCGGTACCGGAACGGAAGTTTTTGCGCACACAACGCTCCATGTTTTGGCCTTCGAACTGTCGTTTGTCGCCCACCTTCCGAAGCTTCGACCGAACGTAATCGGGGAAAACAGGCACATGATGCAATTACTGTCGGCACCGGAATAAAGGGAGAAGAGGCACTGGTCCGTTGTTGGGCTGCTACCAGCGTCAGTGGGAAGTCGGTGAAGTCGCCAGTTGCGCCAGAAGCCAGAAATTACCGTAGTACGCCTACACACGCGTTCCAGTTATTTACATTGCTTGCAGCCGCTCCATCCACAACGAGCGTGAGCCCGGATAGCTCAGTCGGTAGAGCATTAGGCTTTTAACCTAAGGGTCCAGGGTTCAAGTCCCTGTCCGGGCGAAGATTTTAACGTTTCCGTAATGGCTCGTCTCGTAGCGATGGTAGCCCTGCCGTAATCAGTGCACGGAGTTCGTTTCCTGTCAACATTCTGCGCAGACCCAGGGAAACTTGGGTTACGAGCAGTCGTGGCCGAGTGGTTAAGGCGTCTGACTAGAAATCAGATTCCCTCTGGGAGCGTAGGTTCGAGTCCTACCGACTGCGTCGGATTTTTCTTTTTTTGTTTAAGAACAACGAGCAGAAAATTTCGCAGATTGCCTGTCGTTTTGGTACCTCTCCACACCTCGCCTCTCACAGCCGTTTATAGTGCCTGTCCTTTTGATAAGGGCGAATTCCAAGCGTCAGCTTTCGCGTCAGCCGAGCAAAGTCGGGACAAGTCGGGACATACTACAGGATGGTCTGCGTGGAGCTACGACGAAAAAAACCTTCATTTAACAGCACGCGGCTCACATACTCATACGAAAAAAACTAGCGCCACTTGCGGTGGCCGGGAATCGAACCCGGATCAACTGCTTGGAAGGCAACTATGCTCACCATTACACCACCACCGCACAGCCGCTGCTCGCAACGCCCCGCTGTGTCGCCTTCCTGCCCGCCAGCAGCGGCCCACGGTGATAGTAGCTGCAGGCGCTTTTCGAGGTAGGAGGGCGCATCCACACGCATTCGGGTAGCGCCTCCACGCACGCTGCGTCTTTGGGCAAGACTAGTCGCCGCGGCCGCAAGGTTACTCACACGATAGAGATGAGCATTCGTTTTAAGGCAGTGTAGTGGAGCACTCCGCGTGTGTAGCAGTTTTTTCGGTTGTATCCGACGTCGCTGGGTGGCAATCCCACTTTCCCCTGCAGAAAAGTGCTCGGGCAGCTCGACGAGCATCGCTGGTTCAATGGCATGTGCCTCAGTAGTGCAGTAGGCAGCGCGTAAGTCTCATAATCTTAAGGCTTGCCGGCACGATAGCTCAGCGTGTTCGGTCTGAGAGTTATCTGCCCTCTGTAATAAAAGACCGAGTCAACGATGAACTTGAACGGGCGCCATCGGACGTCCGCCCCCAACAAATGCAACGAAAGAAATGAGAAGAAAAAAAAAAAAAAATTGGTGAATGCTCGCTTAGCATGCGGACGGCCCGGGTTCGATTCCCGGCCGGTGCATCGTTCTGCTGTTCTCGCTATAATGCTGCCGCGCCGATTCCTCGCCTGAGCTGCGTCAGCCTCAGGAATGTATAGCAGGATTCGCTGTGAGAGGAACCATACACGCAGCACGCAATAGACCGTACTTGAACGGTCGCATGCTATTTCTGAACTCTGACGTCGGCCTGTCCCAACAGGCCGCTGTGTTCAGGTGCCGCAAGGGCGATGTACTGTAACCTCGGGCAGTGCTGCGTTCCGTTGAAAAAGCTGCGGCAGCAGTTTAATCTAGCAAGTAGGGAAAGCACGTGTAGCAACACAACAGATTCTTGAGAAAGCGCGAACTGTCTATCTCTAATATGAGAGACTTACCAAGTTTTCTGTAACGTTACTTGCAACGTGCCTCGGTAGCGCAGTAGGTAGCGCGTAAGTCTCATAATCTTAAGGTCGTGAGTTCGATCCTCACCCAGGGCATTTAATTTGCTGTACATCATGGCTGAATTAACGGCGTTGCTGTTGCTAGGGAACGAACTTAATTGTCGTTCGTTATCCATAAGGAGTCTACGCCTCAGCGTCAATACGTTTATTTCCAATTATGACAACGTACAACTTTGATCTTTCTCTTCCCTTGTTAGGAGTAAAATAATGAATAGTCAATTTCGGGCTGTGCGCCATGCCAGTCTGTAGGCGCAAATATGCTCGCAAACGGAGAACTGCACTGAGTCCAGATTCAGCACGAAATGCGAGAGGAGACGGAGAAAAGCTCACGCTTATCGAGCAAATCCGGTGTGGTCTAGTGGCTAGGATACCTGGCTTTCACCCAGGAGGCCCGGGTTCGGTTCCCGGTACCGGAACGGAAGTTTTTGCGCACACAACGCTCCATGTTTTGGCCTTCGAACTGTCGTTTGTCGCCCACCTTCCGAAGCTTCGACCGAACGTAATCGGGGAAAACAGGCACATGATGCAATTACTGTCGGCACCGGAATAAAGGGAGAAGAGGCACTGGTCCGTTGTTGGGCTGCTACCAGCGTCAGTGGGAAGTCGGTGAAGTCGCCAGTTGCGCCAGAAGCCAGAAATTACCGTAGTACGCCTACACACGCGTTCCAGTTATTTACATTGCTTGCAGCCGCTCCATCCACAACGAGCGTGAGCCCGGATAGCTCAGTCGGTAGAGCATTAGGCTTTTAACCTAAGGGTCCAGGGTTCAAGTCCCTGTCCGGGCGAAGATTTTAACGTTTCCGTAATGGCTCGTCTCGTAGCGATGGTAGCCCTGCCGTAATCAGTGCACGGAGTTCGTTTCCTGTCAACATTCTGCGCAGACCCAGGGAAACTTGGGTTACGAGCAGTCGTGGCCGAGTGGTTAAGGCGTCTGACTAGAAATCAGATTCCCTCTGGGAGCGTAGGTTCGAGTCCTACCGACTGCGTCGGATTTTTCTTTTTTTGTTTAAGAACAACGAGCAGAAAATTTCGCAGATTGCCTGTCGTTTTGGTACCTCTCCACACCTCGCCTCTCACAGCCGTTTATAGTGCCTGTCCTTTTGATAAGGGCGAATTCCAAGCGTCAGCTTTCGCGTCAGCCGAGCAAAGTCGGGACAAGTCGGGACATACTACAGGATGGTCTGCGTGGAGCTACGACGAAAAAAACCTTCATTTAACAGCACGCGGCTCACATACTCATACGAAAAAAACTAGCGCCACTTGCGGTGGCCGGGAATCGAACCCGGATCAACTGCTTGGAAGGCAACTATGCTCACCATTACACCACCACCGCACAGCCGCTGCTCGCAACGCCCCGCTGTGTCGCCTTCCTGCCCGCCAGCAGCGGCCCACGGTGATAGTAGCTGCAGGCGCTTTTCGAGGTAGGAGGGCGCATCCACACGCATTCGGGTAGCGCCTCCACGCACGCTGCGTCTTTGGGCAAGACTAGTCGCCGCGGCCGCAAGGTTACTCACACGATAGAGATGAGCATTCGTTTTAAGGCAGTGTAGTGGAGCACTCCGCGTGTGTAGCACTTTTTTCGGTTGTATCCGACGTCGCTGGGTGGCAATCCCACTTTCCCCTGCAGAAAAGTGCTCGGGCAGCTCGACGAGCATCGCTGGTTCAATGGCATGTGCCTCAGTAGTGCAGTAGGCAGCGCGTAAGTCTCATAATCTTAAGGCTTGCCGGCACGATAGCTCAGCGTGTTCGGTCTGAGAGTTATCTGCCCTCTGTAATAAAAGACCGAGTCAACGATGAACTTGAACGGGCGCCATCGGACGTCCGCCCCCAACAAATGCAACGAAAGAAATGAGAAGAAAAAAAAAAAAAAATTGGTGAATGCTCGCTTAGCATGCGGACGGCCCGGGTTCGATTCCCGGCCGGTGCATCGTTCTGCTGTTCTCGCTATAATGCTGCCGCGCCGATTCCTCGCCTGAGCTGCGTCAGCCTCAGGAATGTATAGCAGGATTCGCTGTGAGAGGAACCATACACGCAGCACGCAATAGACCGTACTTGAACGGTCGCATGCTATTTCTGAACTCTGACGTCGGCCTGTCCCAACAGGCCGCTGTGTTCAGGTGCCGCAAGGGCGATGTACTGTAACCTCGGGCAGTGCTGCGTTCCGTTGAAAAAGCTGCGGCAGCAGTTTAATCTAGCAAGTAGGGAAAGCACGTGTAGCAACACAACAGATTCTTGAGAAAGCGCGAACTGTCTATCTCTAATATGAGAGACTTACCAAGTTTTCTGTAACGTTACTTGCAACGTGCCTCGGTAGCGCAGTAGGTAGCGCGTAAGTCTCATAATCTTAAGGTCGTGAGTTCGATCCTCACCCGGGGCATTTAATTTGCTGTACATCATGGCTGAATTAACGGCGTTGCTGTTGCTAGGGAACGAACTTAATTGTCGTTCGTTATCCATAAGGAGTCTACGCCTCAGCGTCAATACGTTTATTTCCAATTATGACAACGTACAACTTTGATCTTTCTCTTCCCTTGTTAGGAGTAAAATAATGAATAGTCAATTTCGGGCTGTGCGCCATGCCAGTCTGTAGGCGCAAATATGCTCGCAAACGGAGAACTGCACTGAGTCCAGATTCAGCACGAAATACGAGAGGAGACGGAGAAAAGCTCACGCTTATCGAGCAAATCCGGTGTGGTCTAGTGGCTAGGATACCTGGCTTTCACCCAGGCGGCCCGGGTTCGGTTCCCGGTACCGGAACGGAAGTTTTTGCGCACACAACGCTCCATGTTTTGGCCTTCGAACTGTCGTTTGTCGCCCACCTTCCGAAGCTTCGACCGAACGTAATCGGGGAAAACAGGCACATGATGCAATTACTGTCGGCACCGGAATAAAGGGAGAAGAGGCACTGGTCCGTTGTTGGGCTGCTACCAGCGTCAGTGGGAAGTCGGTGAAGTCGCCAGTTGCGCCAGAAGCCAGAAATTACCGTAGTACGCCTACACACGCGTTCCAGTTATTTACATTGCTTGCAGCCGCTCCATCCACAACGAGCGTGAGCCCGGATAGCTCAGTCGGTAGAGCATTAGGCTTTTAACCTAAGGGTCCAGGGTTCAAGTCCCTGTCCGGGCGAAGATTTTAACGTTTCCGTAATGGCTCGTCTCGTAGCGATGGTAGCCCTGCCGTAATCAGTGCACGGAGTTCGTTTCCTGTCAACATTCTGCGCAGACCCAGGGAAACTTGGGTTACGAGCAGTCGTGGCCGAGTGGTTAAGGCGTCTGACTAGAAATCAGATTCCCTCTGGGAGCGTAGGTTCGAGTCCTACCGACTGCGTCGGATTTTTCTTTTTTTGTTTAAGAACAACGAGCAGAAAATTTCGCAGATTGCCTGTCGTTTTGGTACCTCTCCACACCTCGCCTCTCACAGGCGTTTATAGTGCCTGTCCTTTTGATAAGGGCGAATTCCAAGCGTCAGCTTTCGCGTCAGCCGAGCAAAGTCGGGACAAGTCGGGACATACTACAGGATGGTCTGCGTGGAGCTACGACGAAAAAAACCTTCATTTAACAGCACGCGGCTCACATACTCATACGAAAAAAACTAGCGCCACTTGCGGTGGCCGGGAATCGAACCCGGATCAACTGCTTGGAAGGCAACTATGCTCACCATTACACCACCACCGCACAGCCGCTGCACGCAACGCCCCGCTGTGTCGCCTTCCTGCTCGCCAGCAGCGGCCCACGGTGATAGTAGCTGCAGGCGCTTTTCGAGGTAGGAGGGCGCATCCACACGCATTCGGGTAGCGCCTCCACGCACGCTGCGTCTTTGGGCAAGACTAGTCGCCGCGGCCGCAAGGTTACTCACACGATAGAGATGAGCATTCGTTTTAAGGCAGTGTAGTGGAGCACTCCGCATGTGTAGCAGTTTTTTCGGTTGTATCCGACGTCGCTGGGTGGCAATCCCACTTTCCCCTGCAGAAAAGTGCTCGGGCAGCTCGACGAGCATCGCTGGTTCAATGGCATGTGCCTCAGTAGTGCAGTAGGCAGCGCGTAAGTCTCATAATCTTAAGGCTTGCCGGCACGATAGCTCAGCGTGTTCGGTCTGAGAGTTATCTGCCCTCTGTAATAAAAGACCGAGTCAACGATGAACTTGAACGGGCGCCATCGGACGTCCGCCCCCAACAAATGCAACGAAAGAAATGAGAAGAAAAAAAAAAAAAAATTGGTGAATGCTCGCTTAGCATGCGGACGGCCCGGGTTCGATTCCCGGCCGGTGCATCGTTCTGCTGTTCTCGCTATAATGCTGCCGCGCCGATTCCTCGCCTGAGCTGCGTCAGCCTCAGGAATGTATAGCAGGATTCGCTGTGAGAGGAACCATACACGCAGCACGCAATAGACCGTACTTGAACGGTCGCATGCTATTTCTGAACTCTGACGTCGGCCTGTCCCAACAGGCCGCTGTGTTCAGGTGCCGCAAGGGCGATGTACTGTAACCTCGGGCAGTGCTGCGTTCCGTTGAAAAAGCTGCGGCAGCAGTTTAATCTAGCAAGTAGGGAAAGCACGTGTAGCAACACAACAGATTCTTGAGAAAGCGCGAACTGTCTATCTCTAATATGAGAGACTTACCAAGTTTTCTGTAACGTTACTTGCAACGTGCCTCGGTAGCGCAGTAGGTAGCGCGTAAGTCTCATAATCTTAAGGTCGTGAGTTCGATCCTCACCCAGGGCATTTAATTTGCTGTACATCATGGCTGAATTAACGGCGTTGCTGTTGCTAGGGAACGAACTTAATTGTCGTTCGTTATCCATAAGGAGTCTACGCCTCAGCGTCAATACATTTATTTCCAATTATGACAACGTACAACTTTGATCTTTCTCTTCCCTTGTTAGGAGTAAAATAATGAATAGTCAATTTCGGGCTGTGCGCCATGCCAGTCTGTAGGCGCAAATATGCTCGCAAACGGAGAACTGCACTGAGTCCAGATTCAGCACGAAATACGAGAGGAGACGGAGAAAAGCTCACGCTTATCGAGCAAATCCGGTGTGGTCTAGTGGCTAGGATACCTGGCTTTCACCCAGGAGGCCCGGGTTCGGTTCCCGGTACCGGAACGGAAGTTTTTGCGCACACAACGCTCCATGTTTTGGCCTTCGAACTGTCGTTTGTCGCCCACCTTCCGAAGCTTCGACCGAACGTAATCGGGGAAAACAGGCACATGATGCAATTACTGTCGGCACCGGAATAAAGGGAGAAGAGGCACTGGTCCGTTGTTGGGCTGCTACCAGCGTCAGTGGGAAGTCGGTGAAGTCGCCAGTTGCGCCAGAAGCCAGAAATTACCGTAGTACGCCTACACACGCGTTCCAGTTATTTACATTGCTTGCAGCCGCTCCATCCACAACGAGCGTGAGCCCGGATAGCTCAGTCGGTAGAGCATTAGGCTTTTAACCTAAGGGTCCAGGGTTCAAGTCCCTGTCCGGGCGAAGATTTTAACGTTTCCGTAATGGCTCGTCTCGTAGCGATGGTAGCCCTGCCGTAATCAGTGCACGGAGTTCGTTTCCTGTCAACATTCTGCGCAGACCCAGGGAAACTTGGGTTACGAGCAGTCGTGGCCGAGTGGTTAAGGCGTCTGACTAGAAATCAGATTCCCTCTGGGAGCGTAGGTTCGAGTCCTACCGACTGCGTCGGATTTTTCTTTTTTTGTTTAAGAACAACGAGCAGAAAATTTCGCAGATTGCCTGTCGTTTTGGTACCTCTCCACACCTCGCCTCTCACAGCCGTTTATAGTGCCTGTCCTTTTGATAAGGGCGAATTCCAAGCGTCAGCTTTCGCGTCAGCCGAGCAAAGTCGGGACAAGTCGGGACATACTACAGGATGGTCTGCGTGGAGCTACGACGAAAAAAACCTTCATTTAACAGCACGCGGCTCACATACTCATACGAAAAAAACTAGCGCCACTTGCGGTGGCCGGGAATCGAACCCGGATCAACTGCTTGGAAGGCAACTATGCTCACCATTACACCACCACCGCACAGCCGCTGCTCGCAACGCCCCGCTGTGTCGCCTTCCTGCCCGCCAGCAGCGGCCCACGGTGATAGTAGCTGCAGGCGCTTTTCGAGGTAGGAGGGCGCATCCACACGCATTCGGGTAGCGCCTCCACGCACGCTGCGTCTTTGGGCAAGACTAGTCGCCGCGGCCGCAAGGTTACTCACACGATAGAGATGAGCATTCGTTTTAAGGCAGTGTAGTGGAGCACTCCGCGTGTGTAGCACTTTTTTCGGTTGTATCCGACGTCGCTGGGTGGCAATCCCACTTTCCCCTGCAGAAAAGTGCTCGGGCAGCTCGACGAGCATCGCTGGTTCAATGGCATGTGCCTCAGTAGTGCAGTAGGCAGCGCGTAAGTCTCATAATCTTAAGGCTTGCCGGCACGATAGCTCAGCGTGTTCGGTCTGAGAGTTATCTGCCCTCTGTAATAAAAGACCGAGTCAACGATGAACTTGAACGGGCGCCATCGGACGTCCGCCCCCAACAAATGCAACGAAAGAAATGAGAAGAAAAAAAAAAAAAAATTGGTGAATGCTCGCTTAGCATGCGGACGGCCCGGGTTCGATTCCCGGCCGGTGCATCGTTCTGCTGTTCTCGCTATAATGCTGCCGCGCCGATTCCTCGCCTGAGCTGCGTCAGCCTCAGGAATGTATAGCAGGATTCGCTGTGAGAGGAACCATACACGCAGCACGCAATAGACCGTACTTGAACGGTCGCATGCTATTTCTGAACTCTGACGTCGGCCTGTCCCAACAGGCCGCTGTGTTCAGGTGCCGCAAGGGCGATGTACTGTAACCTCGGGCAGTGCTGCGTTCCGTTGAAAAAGCTGCGGCAGCAGTTTAATCTAGCAAGTAGGGAAAGCACGTGTAGCAACACAACAGATTCTTGAGAAAGCGCGAACTGTCTATCTCTAATATGAGAGACTTACCAAGTTTTCTGTAACGTTACTTGCAACGTGCCTCGGTAGCGCAGTAGGTAGCGCGTAAGTCTCATAATCTTAAGGTCGTGAGTTCGATCCTCACCCGGGGCATTTAATTTGCTGTACATCATGGCTGAATTAACGGCGTTGCTGTTGCTAGGGAACGAACTTAATTGTCGTTCGTTATCCATAAGGAGTCTACGCCTCAGCGTCAATACGTTTATTTCCAATTATGACAACGTACAACTTTGATCTTTCTCTTCCCTTGTTAGGAGTAAAATAATGAATAGTCAATTTCGGGCTGTGCGCCATGCCAGTCTGTAGGCGCAAATATGCTCGCAAACGGAGAACTGCACTGAGTCCAGATTCAGCACGAAATACGAGAGGAGACGGAGAAAAGCTCACGCTTATCGAGCAAATCCGGTGTGGTCTAGTGGCTAGGATACCTGGCTTTCACCCAGGCGGCCCGGGTTCGGTTCCCGGTACCGGAACGGAAGTTTTTGCGCACACAACGCTCCATGTTTTGGCCTTCGAACTGTCGTTTGTCGCCCACCTTCCGAAGCTTCGACCGAACGTAATCGGGGAAAACAGGCACATGATGCAATTACTGTCGGCACCGGAATAAAGGGAGAAGAGGCACTGGTCCGTTGTTGGGCTGCTACCAGCGTCAGTGGGAAGTCGGTGAAGTCGCCAGTTGCGCCAGAAGCCAGAAATTACCGTAGTACGCCTACACACGCGTTCCAGTTATTTACATTGCTTGCAGCCGCTCCATCCACAACGAGCGTGAGCCCGGATAGCTCAGTCGGTAGAGCATTAGGCTTTTAACCTAAGGGTCCAGGGTTCAAGTCCCTGTCCGGGCGAAGATTTTAACGTTTCCGTAATGGCTCGTCTCGTAGCGATGGTAGCCCTGCCGTAATCAGTGCACGGAGTTCGTTTCCTGTCAACATTCTGCGCAGACCCAGGGAAACTTGGGTTACGAGCAGTCGTGGCCGAGTGGTTAAGGCGTCTGACTAGAAATCAGATTCCCTCTGGGAGCGTAGGTTCGAGTCCTACCGACTGCGTCGGATTTTTCTTTTTTTGTTTAAGAACAACGAGCAGAAAATTTCGCAGATTGCCTGTCGTTTTGGTACCTCTCCACACCTCGCCTCTCACAGCCGTTTATAGTGCCTGTCCTTTTGATAAGGGCGAATTCCAAGCGTCAGCTTTCGCGTCAGCCGAGCAAAGTCGGGACAAGTCGGGACATACTACAGGATGGTCTGCGTGGAGCTACGACGAAAAAAACCTTCATTTAACAGCACGCGGCTCACATACTCATACGAAAAAAACTAGCGCCACTTGCGGTGGCCGGGAATCGAACCCGGATCAACTGCTTGGAAGGCAACTATGCTCACCATTACACCACCACCGCACAGCCGCTGCTCGCAACGCCCCGCTGTGTCGCCTTCCTGCCCGCCAGCAGCGGCCCACGGTGATAGTAGCTGCAGGCGCTTTTCGAGGTAGGAGGGCGCATCCACACGCATTCGGGTAGCGCCTCCACGCACGCTGCGTCTTTGGGCAAGACTAGTCGCCGCGGCCGCAAGGTTACTCACACGATAGAGATGAGCATTCGTTTTAAGGCAGTGTAGTGGAGCACTCCGCGTGTGTAGCACTTTTTTCGGTTGTATCCGACGTCGCTGGGTGGCAATCCCACTTTCCCCTGCAGAAAAGTGCTCGGGCAGCTCGACGAGCATCGCTGGTTCAATGGCATGTGCCTCAGTAGTGCAGTAGGCAGCGCGTAAGTCTCATAATCTTAAGGCTTGCCGGCACGATAGCTCAGCGTGTTCGGTCTGAGAGTTATCTGCCCTCTGTAATAAAAGACCGAGTCAACGATGAACTTGAACGGGCGCCATCGGACGTCCGCCCCCAACAAATGCAACGAAAGAAATGAGAAGAAAAAAAAAAAAAAATTGGTGAATGCTCGCTTAGCATGCGGACGGCCCGGGTTCGATTCCCGGCCGGTGCATCGTTCTGCTGTTCTCGCTATAATGCTGCCGCGCCGATTCCTCGCCTGAGCTGCGTCAGCCTCAGGAATGTATAGCAGGATTCGCTGTGAGAGGAACCATACACGCAGCACGCAATAGACCGTACTTGAACGGTCGCATGCTATTTCTGAACTCTGACGTCGGCCTGTCCCAACAGGCCGCTGTGTTCAGGTGCCGCAAGGGCGATGTACTGTAACCTCGGGCAGTGCTGCGTTCCGTTGAAAAAGCTGCGGCAGCAGTTTAATCTAGCAAGTAGGGAAAGCACGTGTAGCAACACAACAGATTCTTGAGAAAGCGCGAACTGTCTATCTCTAATATGAGAGACTTACCAAGTTTTCTGTAACGTTACTTGCAACGTGCCTCGGTAGCGCAGTAGGTAGCGCGTAAGTCTCATAATCTTAAGGTCGTGAGTTCGATCCTCACCCGGGGCATTTAATTTGCTGTACATCATGGCTGAATTAACGGCGTTGCTGTTGCTAGGGAACGAACTTAATTGTCGTTCGTTATCCATAAGGAGTCTACGCCTCAGCGTCAATACGTTTATTTCCAATTATGACAACGTACAACTTTGATCTTTCTCTTCCCTTGTTAGGAGTAAAATAATGAATAGTCAATTTCGGGCTGTGCGCCATGCCAGTCTGTAGGCGCAAATATGCTCGCAAACGGAGAACTGCACTGAGTCCAGATTCAGCACGAAATACGAGAGGAGACGGAGAAAAGCTCACGCTTATCGAGCAAATCCGGTGTGGTCTAGTGGCTAGGATACCTGGCTTTCACCCAGGCGGCCCGGGTTCGGTTCCCGGTACCGGAACGGAAGTTTTTGCGCACACAACGCTCCATGTTTTGGCCTTCGAACTGTCGTTTGTCGCCCACCTTCCGAAGCTTCGACCGAACGTAATCGGGGAAAACAGGCACATGATGCAATTACTGTCGGCACCGGAATAAAGGGAGAAGAGGCACTGGTCCGTTGTTGGGCTGCTACCAGCGTCAGTGGGAAGTCGGTGAAGTCGCCAGTTGCGCCAGAAGCCAGAAATTACCGTAGTACGCCTACACACGCGTTCCAGTTATTTACATTGCTTGCAGCCGCTCCATCCACAACGAGCGTGAGCCCGGATAGCTCAGTCGGTAGAGCATTAGGCTTTTAACCTAAGGGTCCAGGGTTCAAGTCCCTGTCCGGGCGAAGATTTTAACGTTTCCGTAATGGCTCGTCTCGTAGCGATGGTAGCCCTGCCGTAATCAGTGCACGGAGTTCGTTTCCTGTCAACATTCTGCGCAGACCCAGGGAAACTTGGGTTACGAGCAGTCGTGGCCGAGTGGTTAAGGCGTCTGACTAGAAATCAGATTCCCTCTGGGAGCGTAGGTTCGAGTCCTACCGACTGCGTCGGATTTTTCTTTTTTTGTTTAAGAACAACGAGCAGAAAATTTCGCAGATTGCCTGTCGTTTTGGTACCTCTCCACACCTCGCCTCTCACAGGCGTTTATAGTGCCTGTCCTTTTGATAAGGGCGAATTCCAAGCGTCAGCTTTCGCGTCAGCCGAGCAAAGTCGGGACAAGTCGGGACATACTACAGGATGGTCTGCGTGGAGCTACGACGAAAAAAACCTTCATTTAACAGCACGCGGCTCACATACTCATACGAAAAAAACTAGCGCCACTTGCGGTGGCCGGGAATCGAACCCGGATCAACTGCTTGGAAGGCAACTATGCTCACCATTACACCACCACCGCACAGCCGCTGCACGCAACGCCCCGCTGTGTCGCCTTCCTGCTCGCCAGCAGCGGCCCACGGTGATAGTAGCTGCAGGCGCTTTTCGAGGTAGGAGGGCGCATCCACACGCATTCGGGTAGCGCCTCCACGCACGCTGCGTCTTTGGGCAAGACTAGTCGCCGCGGCCGCAAGGTTACTCACACGATAGAGATGAGCATTCGTTTTAAGGCAGTGTAGTGGAGCACTCCGCATGTGTAGCAGTTTTTTCGGTTGTATCCGACGTCGCTGGGTGGCAATCCCACTTTCCCCTGCAGAAAAGTGCTCGGGCAGCTCGACGAGCATCGCTGGTTCAATGGCATGTGCCTCAGTAGTGCAGTAGGCAGCGCGTAAGTCTCATAATCTTAAGGCTTGCCGGCACGATAGCTCAGCGTGTTCGGTCTGAGAGTTATCTGCCCTCTGTAATAAAAGACCGAGTCAACGATGAACTTGAACGGGCGCCATCGGACGTCCGCCCCCAACAAATGCAACGAAAGAAATGAGAAGAAAAAAAAAAAAAAATTGGTGAATGCTCGCTTAGCATGCGGACGGCCCGGGTTCGATTCCCGGCCGGTGCATCGTTCTGCTGTTCTCGCTATAATGCTGCCGCGCCGATTCCTCGCCTGAGCTGCGTCAGCCTCAGGAATGTATAGCAGGATTCGCTGTGAGAGGAACCATACACGCAGCACGCAATAGACCGTACTTGAACGGTCGCATGCTATTTCTGAACTCTGACGTCGGCCTGTCCCAACAGGCCGCTGTGTTCAGGTGCCGCAAGGGCGATGTACTGTAACCTCGGGCAGTGCTGCGTTCCGTTGAAAAAGCTGCGGCAGCAGTTTAATCTAGCAAGTAGGGAAAGCACGTGTAGCAACACAACAGATTCTTGAGAAAGCGCGAACTGTCTATCTCTAATATGAGAGACTTACCAAGTTTTCTGTAACGTTACTTGCAACGTGCCTCGGTAGCGCAGTAGGTAGCGCGTAAGTCTCATAATCTTAAGGTCGTGAGTTCGATCCTCACCCAGGGCATTTAATTTGCTGTACATCATGGCTGAATTAACGGCGTTGCTGTTGCTAGGGAACGAACTTAATTGTCGTTCGTTATCCATAAGGAGTCTACGCCTCAGCGTCAATACATTTATTTCCAATTATGACAACGTACAACTTTGATCTTTCTCTTCCCTTGTTAGGAGTAAAATAATGAATAGTCAATTTCGGGCTGTGCGCCATGCCAGTCTGTAGGCGCAAATATGCTCGCAAACGGAGAACTGCACTGAGTCCAGATTCAGCACGAAATACGAGAGGAGACGGAGAAAAGCTCACGCTTATCGAGCAAATCCGGTGTGGTCTAGTGGCTAGGATACCTGGCTTTCACCCAGGAGGCCCGGGTTCGGTTCCCGGTACCGGAACGGAAGTTTTTGCGCACACAACGCTCCATGTTTTGGCCTTCGAACTGTCGTTTGTCGCCCACCTTCCGAAGCTTCGACCGAACGTAATCGGGGAAAACAGGCACATGATGCAATTACTGTCGGCACCGGAATAAAGGGAGAAGAGGCACTGGTCCGTTGTTGGGCTGCTACCAGCGTCAGTGGGAAGTCGGTGAAGTCGCCAGTTGCGCCAGAAGCCAGAAATTACCGTAGTACGCCTACACACGCGTTCCAGTTATTTACATTGCTTGCAGCCGCTCCATCCACAACGAGCGTGAGCCCGGATAGCTCAGTCGGTAGAGCATTAGGCTTTTAACCTAAGGGTCCAGGGTTCAAGTCCCTGTCCGGGCGAAGATTTTAACGTTTCCGTAATGGCTCGTCTCGTAGCGATGGTAGCCCTGCCGTAATCAGTGCACGGAGTTCGTTTCCTGTCAACATTCTGCGCAGACCCAGGGAAACTTGGGTTACGAGCAGTCGTGGCCGAGTGGTTAAGGCGTCTGACTAGAAATCAGATTCCCTCTGGGAGCGTAGGTTCGAGTCCTACCGACTGCGTCGGATTTTTCTTTTTTTGTTTAAGAACAACGAGCAGAAAATTTCGCAGATTGCCTGTCGTTTTGGTACCTCTCCACACCTCGCCTCTCACAGCCGTTTATAGTGCCTGTCCTTTTGATAAGGGCGAATTCCAAGCGTCAGCTTTCGCGTCAGCCGAGCAAAGTCGGGACATACTACAGGATGGTCTGCGTGGAGCTACGACGAAAAAAACCTTCATTTAACAGCACGCGGCTCACATACTCATACGAAAAAAACTAGCGCCACTTGCGGTGGCCGGGAATCGAACCCGGATCAACTGCTTGGAAGGCAACTATGCTCACCATTACACCACCACCGCACAGCCGCTGCTCGCAACGCCCCGCTGTGTCGCCTTCCTGCCCGCCAGCAGCGGCCCACGGTGATAGTAGCTGCAGGCGCTTTTCGAGGTAGGAGGGCGCATCCACACGCATTCGGGTAGCGCCTCCACGCACGCTGCGTCTTTGGGCAAGACTAGTCGCCGCGGCCGCAAGGTTACTCACACGATAGAGATGAGCATTCGTTTTAAGGCAGTGTAGTGGAGCACTCCGCGTGTGTAGCACTTTTTTCGGTTGTATCCGACGTCGCTGGGTGGCAATCCCACTTTCCCCTGCAGAAAAGTGCTCGGGCAGCTCGACGAGCATCGCTGGTTCAATGGCATGTGCCTCAGTAGTGCAGTAGGCAGCGCGTAAGTCTCATAATCTTAAGGCTTGCCGGCACGATAGCTCAGCGTGTTCGGTCTGAGAGTTATCTGCCCTCTGTAATAAAAGACCGAGTCAACGATGAACTTGAACGGGCGCCATCGGACGTCCGCCCCCAACAAATGCAACGAAAGAAATGAGAAGAAAAAAAAAAAAAAATTGGTGAATGCTCGCTTAGCATGCGGACGGCCCGGGTTCGATTCCCGGCCGGTGCATCGTTCTGCTGTTCTCGCTATAATGCTGCCGCGCCGATTCCTCGCCTGAGCTGCGTCAGCCTCAGGAATGTATAGCAGGATTCGCTGTGAGAGGAACCATACACGCAGCACGCAATAGACCGTACTTGAACGGTCGCATGCTATTTCTGAACTCTGACGTCGGCCTGTCCCAACAGGCCGCTGTGTTCAGGTGCCGCAAGGGCGATGTACTGTAACCTCGGGCAGTGCTGCGTTCCGTTGAAAAAGCTGCGGCAGCAGTTTAATCTAGCAAGTAGGGAAAGCACGTGTAGCAACACAACAGATTCTTGAGAAAGCGCGAACTGTCTATCTCTAATATGAGAGACTTACCAAGTTTTCTGTAACGTTACTTGCAACGTGCCTCGGTAGCGCAGTAGGTAGCGCGTAAGTCTCATAATCTTAAGGTCGTGAGTTCGATCCTCACCCGGGGCATTTAATTTGCTGTACATCATGGCTGAATTAACGGCGTTGCTGTTGCTAGGGAACGAACTTAATTGTCGTTCGTTATCCATAAGGAGTCTACGCCTCAGCGTCAATACGTTTATTTCCAATTATGACAACGTACAACTTTGATCTTTCTCTTCCCTTGTTAGGAGTAAAATAATGAATAGTCAATTTCGGGCTGTGCGCCATGCCAGTCTGTAGGCGCAAATATGCTCGCAAACGGAGAACTGCACTGAGTCCAGATTCAGCACGAAATACGAGAGGAGACGGAGAAAAGCTCACGCTTATCGAGCAAATCCGGTGTGGTCTAGTGGCTAGGATACCTGGCTTTCACCCAGGCGGCCCGGGTTCGGTTCCCGGTACCGGAACGGAAGTTTTTGCGCACACAACGCTCCATGTTTTGGCCTTCGAACTGTCGTTTGTCGCCCACCTTCCGAAGCTTCGACCGAACGTAATCGGGGAAAACAGGCACATGATGCAATTACTGTCGGCACCGGAATAAAGGGAGAAGAGGCACTGGTCCGTTGTTGGGCTGCTACCAGCGTCAGTGGGAAGTCGGTGAAGTCGCCAGTTGCGCCAGAAGCCAGAAATTACCGTAGTACGCCTACACACGCGTTCCAGTTATTTACATTGCTTGCAGCCGCTCCATCCACAACGAGCGTGAGCCCGGATAGCTCAGTCGGTAGAGCATTAGGCTTTTAACCTAAGGGTCCAGGGTTCAAGTCCCTGTCCGGGCGAAGATTTTAACGTTTCCGTAATGGCTCGTCTCGTAGCGATGGTAGCCCTGCCGTAATCAGTGCACGGAGTTCGTTTCCTGTCAACATTCTGCGCAGACCCAGGGAAACTTGGGTTACGAGCAGTCGTGGCCGAGTGGTTAAGGCGTCTGACTAGAAATCAGATTCCCTCTGGGAGCGTAGGTTCGAGTCCTACCGACTGCGTCGGATTTTTCTTTTTTTGTTTAAGAACAACGAGCAGAAAATTTCGCAGATTGCCTGTCGTTTTGGTACCTCTCCACACCTCGCCTCTCACAGGCGTTTATAGTGCCTGTCCTTTTGATAAGGGCGAATTCCAAGCGTCAGCTTTCGCGTCAGCCGAGCAAAGTCGGGACAAGTCGGGACATACTACAGGATGGTCTGCGTGGAGCTACGACGAAAAAAACCTTCATTTAACAGCACGCGGCTCACATACTCATACGAAAAAAACTAGCGCCACTTGCGGTGGCCGGGAATCGAACCCGGATCAACTGCTTGGAAGGCAACTATGCTCACCATTACACCACCACCGCACAGCCGCTGCACGCAACGCCCCGCTGTGTCGCCTTCCTGCTCGCCAGCAGCGGCCCACGGTGATAGTAGCTGCAGGCGCTTTTCGAGGTAGGAGGGCGCATCCACACGCATTCGGGTAGCGCCTCCACGCACGCTGCGTCTTTGGGCAAGACTAGTCGCCGCGGCCGCAAGGTTACTCACACGATAGAGATGAGCATTCGTTTTAAGGCAGTGTAGTGGAGCACTCCGCATGTGTAGCAGTTTTTTCGGTTGTATCCGACGTCGCTGGGTGGCAATCCCACTTTCCCCTGCAGAAAAGTGCTCGGGCAGCTCGACGAGCATCGCTGGTTCAATGGCATGTGCCTCAGTAGTGCAGTAGGCAGCGCGTAAGTCTCATAATCTTAAGGCTTGCCGGCACGATAGCTCAGCGTGTTCGGTCTGAGAGTTATCTGCCCTCTGTAATAAAAGACCGAGTCAACGATGAACTTGAACGGGCGCCATCGGACGTCCGCCCCCAACAAATGCAACGAAAGAAATGAGAAGAAAAAAAAAAAAAAATTGGTGAATGCTCGCTTAGCATGCGGACGGCCCGGGTTCGATTCCCGGCCGGTGCATCGTTCTGCTGTTCTCGCTATAATGCTGCCGCGCCGATTCCTCGCCTGAGCTGCGTCAGCCTCAGGAATGTATAGCAGGATTCGCTGTGAGAGGAACCATACACGCAGCACGCAATAGACCGTACTTGAACGGTCGCATGCTATTTCTGAACTCTGACGTCGGCCTGTCCCAACAGGCCGCTGTGTTCAGGTGCCGCAAGGGCGATGTACTGTAACCTCGGGCAGTGCTGCGTTCCGTTGAAAAAGCTGCGGCAGCAGTTTAATCTAGCAAGTAGGGAAAGCACGTGTAGCAACACAACAGATTCTTGAGAAAGCGCGAACTGTCTATCTCTAATATGAGAGACTTACCAAGTTTTCTGTAACGTTACTTGCAACGTGCCTCGGTAGCGCAGTAGGTAGCGCGTAAGTCTCATAATCTTAAGGTCGTGAGTTCGATCCTCACCCAGGGCATTTAATTTGCTGTACATCATGGCTGAATTAACGGCGTTGCTGTTGCTAGGGAACGAACTTAATTGTCGTTCGTTATCCATAAGGAGTCTACGCCTCAGCGTCAATACATTTATTTCCAATTATGACAACGTACAACTTTGATCTTTCTCTTCCCTTGTTAGGAGTAAAATAATGAATAGTCAATTTCGGGCTGTGCGCCATGCCAGTCTGTAGGCGCAAATATGCTCGCAAACGGAGAACTGCACTGAGTCCAGATTCAGCACGAAATACGAGAGGAGACGGAGAAAAGCTCACGCTTATCGAGCAAATCCGGTGTGGTCTAGTGGCTAGGATACCTGGCTTTCACCCAGGAGGCCCGGGTTCGGTTCCCGGTACCGGAACGGAAGTTTTTGCGCACACAACGCTCCATGTTTTGGCCTTCGAACTGTCGTTTGTCGCCCACCTTCCGAAGCTTCGACCGAACGTAATCGGGGAAAACAGGCACATGATGCAATTACTGTCGGCACCGGAATAAAGGGAGAAGAGGCACTGGTCCGTTGTTGGGCTGCTACCAGCGTCAGTGGGAAGTCGGTGAAGTCGCCAGTTGCGCCAGAAGCCAGAAATTACCGTAGTACGCCTACACACGCGTTCCAGTTATTTACATTGCTTGCAGCCGCTCCATCCACAACGAGCGTGAGCCCGGATAGCTCAGTCGGTAGAGCATTAGGCTTTTAACCTAAGGGTCCAGGGTTCAAGTCCCTGTCCGGGCGAAGATTTTAACGTTTCCGTAATGGCTCGTCTCGTAGCGATGGTAGCCCTGCCGTAATCAGTGCACGGAGTTCGTTTCCTGTCAACATTCTGCGCAGACCCAGGGAAACTTGGGTTACGAGCAGTCGTGGCCGAGTGGTTAAGGCGTCTGACTAGAAATCAGATTCCCTCTGGGAGCGTAGGTTCGAGTCCTACCGACTGCGTCGGATTTTTCTTTTTTTGTTTAAGAACAACGAGCAGAAAATTTCGCAGATTGCCTGTCGTTTTGGTACCTCTCCACACCTCGCCTCTCACAGCCGTTTATAGTGCCTGTCCTTTTGATAAGGGCGAATTCCAAGCGTCAGCTTTCGCGTCAGCCGAGCAAAGTCGGGACAAGTCGGGACATACTACAGGATGGTCTGCGTGGAGCTACGACGAAAAAAACCTTCATTTAACAGCACGCGGCTCACATACTCATACGAAAAAAACTAGCGCCACTTGCGGTGGCCGGGAATCGAACCCGGATCAACTGCTTGGAAGGCAACTATGCTCACCATTACACCACCACCGCACAGCCGCTGCTCGCAACGCCCCGCTGTGTCGCCTTCCTGCCCGCCAGCAGCGGCCCACGGTGATAGTAGCTGCAGGCGCTTTTCGAGGTAGGAGGGCGCATCCACACGCATTCGGGTAGCGCCTCCACGCACGCTGCGTCTTTGGGCAAGACTAGTCGCCGCGGCCGCAAGGTTACTCACACGATAGAGATGAGCATTCGTTTTAAGGCAGTGTAGTGGAGCACTCCGCGTGTGTAGCAGTTTTTTCGGTTGTATCCGACGTCGCTGGGTGGCAATCCCACTTTCCCCTGCAGAAAAGTGCTCGGGCAGCTCGACGAGCATCGCTGGTTCAATGGCATGTGCCTCAGTAGTGCAGTAGGCAGCGCGTAAGTCTCATAATCTTAAGGCTTGCCGGCACGATAGCTCAGCGTGTTCGGTCTGAGAGTTATCTGCCCTCTGTAATAAAAGACCGAGTCAACGATGAACTTGAACGGGCGCCATCGGACGTCCGCCCCCAACAAATGCAACGAAAGAAATGAGAAAAAAAAAAAAAAAAATTGGTGAATGCTCGCTTAGCATGCGGACGGCCCGGGTTCGATTCCCGGCCGGTGCATCGTTCTGCTGTTCTCGCTATAATGCTGCCGCGCCGATTCCTCGCCTGAGCTGCGTCAGCCTCAGGAATGTATAGCAGGATTCGCTGTGAGAGGAACCATACACGCAGCACGCAATAGACCGTACTTGAACGGTCGCATGCTATTTCTGAACTCTGACGTCGGCCTGTCCCAACAGGCCGCTGTGTTCAGGTGCCGCAAGGGCGATGTACTGTAACCTCGGGCAGTGCTGCGTTCCGTTGAAAAAGCTGCGGCAGCAGTTTAATCTAGCAAGTAGGGAAAGCACGTGTAGCAACACAACAGATTCTTGAGAAAGCGCGAACTGTCTATCTCTAATATGAGAGACTTACCAAGTTTTCTGTAACGTTACTTGCAACGTGCCTCGGTAGCGCAGTAGGTAGCGCGTAAGTCTCATAATCTTAAGGTCGTGAGTTCGATCCTCACCCAGGGCATTTAATTTGCTGTACATCATGGCTGAATTAACGGCGTTGCTGTTGCTAGGGAACGAACTTAATTGTCGTTCGTTATCCATAAGGAGTCTACGCCTCAGCGTCAATACGTTTATTTCCAATTATGACAACGTACAACTTTGATCTTTCTCTTCCCTTGTTAGGAGTAAAATAATGAATAGTCAATTTCGGGCTGTGCGCCATGCCAGTCTGTAGGCGCAAATATGCTCGCAAACGGAGAACTGCACTGAGTCCAGATTCAGCACGAAATACGAGAGGAGACGGAGAAAAGCTCACGCTTATCGAGCAAATCCGGTGTGGTCTAGTGGCTAGGATACCTGGCTTTCACCCAGGAGGCCCGGGTTCGGTTCCCGGTACCGGAACGGAAGTTTTTGCGCACACAACGCTCCATGTTTTGGCCTTCGAACTGTCGTTTGTCGCCCACCTTCCGAAGCTTCGACCGAACGTAATCGGGGAAAACAGGCACATGATGCAATTACTGTCGGCACCGGAATAAAGGGAGAAGAGGCACTGGTCCGTTGTTGGGCTGCTACCAGCGTCAGTGGGAAGTCGGTGAAGTCGCCAGTTGCGCCAGAAGCCAGAAATTACCGTAGTACGCCTACACACGCGTTCCAGTTATTTACATTGCTTGCAGCCGCTCCATCCACAACGAGCGTGAGCCCGGATAGCTCAGTCGGTAGAGCATTAGGCTTTTAACCTAAGGGTCCAGGGTTCAAGTCCCTGTCCGGGCGAAGATTTTAACGTTTCCGTAATGGCTCGTCTCGTAGCGATGGTAGCCCTGCCGTAATCAGTGCACGGAGTTCGTTTCCTGTCAACATTCTGCGCAGACCCAGGGAAACTTGGGTTACGAGCAGTCGTGGCCGAGTGGTTAAGGCGTCTGACTAGAAATCAGATTCCCTCTGGGAGCGTAGGTTCGAGTCCTACCGACTGCGTCGGATTTTTCTTTTTTTGTTTAAGAACAACGAGCAGAAAATTTCGCAGATTGCCTGTCGTTTTGGTACCTCTCCACACCTCGCCTCTCACAGCCGTTTATAGTGCCTGTCCTTTTGATAAGGGCGAATTCCAAGCGTCAGCTTTCGCGTCAGCCGAGCAAAGTCGGGACAAGTCGGGACATACTACAGGATGGTCTGCGTGGAGCTACGACGAAAAAAACCTTCATTTAACAGCACGCGGCTCACATACTCATACGAAAAAAACTAGCGCCACTTGCGGTGGCCGGGAATCGAACCCGGATCAACTGCTTGGAAGGCAACTATGCTCACCATTACACCACCACCGCACAGCCGCTGCTCGCAACGCCCCGCTGTGTCGCCTTCCTGCCCGCCAGCAGCGGCCCACGGTGATAGTAGCTGCAGGCGCTTTTCGAGGTAGGAGGGCGCATCCACACGCATTCGGGTAGCGCCTCCACGCACGCTGCGTCTTTGGGCAAGACTAGTCGCCGCGGCCGCAAGGTTACTCACACGATAGAGATGAGCATTCGTTTTAAGGCAGTGTAGTGGAGCACTCCGCGTGTGTAGCAGTTTTTTCGGTTGTATCCGACGTCGCTGGGTGGCAATCCCACTTTCCCCTGCAGAAAAGTGCTCGGGCAGCTCGACGAGCATCGCTGGTTCAATGGCATGTGCCTCAGTAGTGCAGTAGGCAGCGCGTAAGTCTCATAATCTTAAGGCTTGCCGGCACGATAGCTCAGCGTGTTCGGTCTGAGAGTTATCTGCCCTCTGTAATAAAAGACCGAGTCAACGATGAACTTGAACGGGCGCCATCGGACGTCCGCCCCCAACAAATGCAACGAAAGAAATGAGAAAAAAAAAAAAAAAAATTGGTGAATGCTCGCTTAGCATGCGGACGGCCCGGGTTCGATTCCCGGCCGGTGCATCGTTCTGCTGTTCTCGCTATAATGCTGCCGCGCCGATTCCTCGCCTGAGCTGCGTCAGCCTCAGGAATGTATAGCAGGATTCGCTGTGAGAGGAACCATACACGCAGCACGCAATAGACCGTACTTGAACGGTCGCATGCTATTTCTGAACTCTGACGTCGGCCTGTCCCAACAGGCCGCTGTGTTCAGGTGCCGCAAGGGCGATGTACTGTAACCTCGGGCAGTGCTGCGTTCCGTTGAAAAAGCTGCGGCAGCAGTTTAATCTAGCAAGTAGGGAAAGCACGTGTAGCAACACAACAGATTCTTGAGAAAGCGCGAACTGTCTATCTCTAATATGAGAGACTTACCAAGTTTTCTGTAACGTTACTTGCAACGTGCCTCGGTAGCGCAGTAGGTAGCGCGTAAGTCTCATAATCTTAAGGTCGTGAGTTCGATCCTCACCCAGGGCATTTAATTTGCTGTACATCATGGCTGAATTAACGGCGTTGCTGTTGCTAGGGAACGAACTTAATTGTCGTTCGTTATCCATAAGGAGTCTACGCCTCAGCGTCAATACGTTTATTTCCAATTATGACAACGTACAACTTTGATCTTTCTCTTCCCTTGTTAGGAGTAAAATAATGAATAGTCAATTTCGGGCTGTGCGCCATGCCAGTCTGTAGGCGCAAATATGCTCGCAAACGGAGAACTGCACTGAGTCCAGATTCAGCACGAAATACGAGAGGAGACGGAGAAAAGCTCACGCTTATCGAGCAAATCCGGTGTGGTCTAGTGGCTAGGATACCTGGCTTTCACCCAGGAGGCCCGGGTTCGGTTCCCGGTACCGGAACGGAAGTTTTTGCGCACACAACGCTCCATGTTTTGGCCTTCGAACTGTCGTTTGTCGCCCACCTTCCGAAGCTTCGACCGAACGTAATCGGGGAAAACAGGCACATGATGCAATTACTGTCGGCACCGGAATAAAGGGAGAAGAGGCACTGGTCCGTTGTTGGGCTGCTACCAGCGTCAGTGGGAAGTCGGTGAAGTCGCCAGTTGCGCCAGAAGCCAGAAATTACCGTAGTACGCCTACACACGCGTTCCAGTTATTTACATTGCTTGCAGCCGCTCCATCCACAACGAGCGTGAGCCCGGATAGCTCAGTCGGTAGAGCATTAGGCTTTTAACCTAAGGGTCCAGGGTTCAAGTCCCTGTCCGGGCGAAGATTTTAACGTTTCCGTAATGGCTCGTCTCGTAGCGATGGTAGCCCTGCCGTAATCAGTGCACGGAGTTCGTTTCCTGTCAACATTCTGCGCAGACCCAGGGAAACTTGGGTTACGAGCAGTCGTGGCCGAGTGGTTAAGGCGTCTGACTAGAAATCAGATTCCCTCTGGGAGCGTAGGTTCGAGTCCTACCGACTGCGTCGGATTTTTCTTTTTTTGTTTAAGAACAACGAGCAGAAAATTTCGCAGATTGCCTGTCGTTTTGGTACCTCTCCACACCTCGCCTCTCACAGCCGTTTATAGTGCCTGTCCTTTTGATAAGGGCGAATTCCAAGCGTCAGCTTTCGCGTCAGCCGAGCAAAGTCGGGACAAGTCGGGACATACTACAGGATGGTCTGCGTGGAGCTACGACGAAAAAAACCTTCATTTAACAGCACGCGGCTCACATACTCATACGAAAAAAACTAGCGCCACTTGCGGTGGCCGGGAATCGAACCCGGATCAACTGCTTGGAAGGCAACTATGCTCACCATTACACCACCACCGCACAGCCGCTGCTCGCAACGCCCCGCTGTGTCGCCTTCCTGCCCGCCAGCAGCGGCCCACGGTGATAGTAGCTGCAGGCGCTTTTCGAGGTAGGAGGGCGCATCCACACGCATTCGGGTAGCGCCTCCACGCACGCTGCGTCTTTGGGCAAGACTAGTCGCCGCGGCCGCAAGGTTACTCACACGATAGAGATGAGCATTCGTTTTAAGGCAGTGTAGTGGAGCACTCCGCGTGTGTAGCAGTTTTTTCGGTTGTATCCGACGTCGCTGGGTGGCAATCCCACTTTCCCCTGCAGAAAAGTGCTCGGGCAGCTCGACGAGCATCGCTGGTTCAATGGCATGTACCTCAGTAGTGCAGTAGGCAGCGCGTAAGTCTCATAATCTTAAGGCTTGCCGGCACGATAGCTCAGCGTGTTCGGTCTGAGAGTTATCTGCCCTCTGTAATAAAAGACCGAGTCAACGATGAACTTGAACGGGCGCCATCGGACGTCCGCCCCCAACAAATGCAACGAAAGAAATGAGAAGAAAAAAAAAAAAAAATTGGTGAATGCTCGCTTAGCATGCGGACGGCCCGGGTTCGATTCCCGGCCGGTGCATCGTTCTGCTGTTCTCGCTATAATGCTGCCGCGCCGATTCCTCGCCTGAGCTGCGTCAGCCTCAGGAATGTATAGCAGGATTCGCTGTGAGAGGAACCATACACGCAGCACGCAATAGACCGTACTTGAACGGTCGCATGCTATTTCTGAACTCTGACGTCGGCCTGTCCCAACAGGCCGCTGTGTTCAGGTGCCGCAAGGGCGATGTACTGTAACCTCGGGCAGTGCTGCGTTCCGTTGAAAAAGCTGCGGCAGCAGTTTAATCTAGCAAGTAGGGAAAGCACGTGTAGCAACACAACAGATTCTTGAGAAAGCGCGAACTGTCTATCTCTAATATGAGAGACTTACCAAGTTTTCTGTAACGTTACTTGCAACGTGCCTCGGTAGCGCAGTAGGTAGCGCGTAAGTCTCATAATCTTAAGGTCGTGAGTTCGATCCTCACCCGGGGCATTTAATTTGCTGTACATCATGGCTGAATTAACGGCGTTGCTGTTGCTAGGGAACGAACTTAATTGTCGTTCGTTATCCATAAGGAGTCTACGCCTCAGCGTCAATACGTTTATTTCCAATTATGACAACGTACAACTTTGATCTTTCTCTTCCCTTGTTAGGAGTAAAATAATGAATAGTCAATTTCGGGCTGTGCGCCATGCCAGTCTGTAGGCGCAAATATGCTCGCAAACGGAGAACTGCACTGAGTCCAGATTCAGCACGAAATACGAGAGGAGACGGAGAAAAGCTCACGCTTATCGAGCAAATCCGGTGTGGTCTAGTGGCTAGGATACCTGGCTTTCACCCAGGAGGCCCGGGTTCGGTTCCCGGTACCGGAACGGAAGTTTTTGCGCACACAACGCTCCATGTTTTGGCCTTCGAACTGTCGTTTGTCGCCCACCTTCCGAAGCTTCGACCGAACGTAATCGGGGAAAACAGGCACATGATGCAATTACTGTCGGCACCGGAATAAAGGGAGAAGAGGCACTGGTCCGTTGTTGGGCTGCTACCAGCGTCAGTGGGAAGTCGGTGAAGTCGCCAGTTGCGCCAGAAGCCAGAAATTACCGTAGTACGCCTACACACGCGTTCCAGTTATTTACATTGCTTGCAGCCGCTCCATCCACAACGAGCGTGAGCCCGGATAGCTCAGTCGGTAGAGCATTAGGCTTTTAACCTAAGGGTCCAGGGTTCAAGTCCCTGTCCGGGCGAAGATTTTAACGTTTCCGTAATGGCTCGTCTCGTAGCGATGGTAGCCCTGCCGTAATCAGTGCACGGAGTTCGTTTCCTGTCAACATTCTGCGCAGACCCAGGGAAACTTGGGTTACGAGCAGTCGTGGCCGAGTGGTTAAGGCGTCTGACTAGAAATCAGATTCCCTCTGGGAGCGTAGGTTCGAGTCCTACCGACTGCGTCGGATTTTTCTTTTTTTGTTTAAGAACAACGAGCAGAAAATTTCGCAGATTGCCTGTCGTTTTGGTACCTCTCCACACCTCGCCTCTCACAGCCGTTTATAGTGCCTGTCCTTTTGATAAGGGCGAATTCCAAGCGTCAGCTTTCGCGTCAGCCGAGCAAAGTCGGGACAAGTCGGGACATACTACAGGATGGTCTGCGTGGAGCTACGACGAAAAAAACCTTCATTTAACAGCACGCGGCTCACATACTCATACGAAAAAAACTAGCGCCACTTGCGGTGGCCGGGAATCGAACCCGGATCAACTGCTTGGAAGGCAACTATGCTCACCATTACACCACCACCGCACAGCCGCTGCTCGCAACGCCCCGCTGTGTCGCCTTCCTGCCCGCCAGCAGCGGCCCACGGTGATAGTAGCTGCAGGCGCTTTTCGAGGTAGGAGGGCGCATCCACACGCATTCGGGTAGCGCCTCCACGCACGCTGCGTCTTTGGGCAAGACTAGTCGCCGCGGCCGCAAGGTTACTCACACGATAGAGATGAGCATTCGTTTTAAGGCAGTGTAGTGGAGCACTCCGCGTGTGTAGCAGTTTTTTCGGTTGTATCCGACGTCGCTGGGTGGCAATCCCACTTTCCCCTGCAGAAAAGTGCTCGGGCAGCTCGACGAGCATCGCTGGTTCAATGGCATGTGCCTCAGTAGTGCAGTAGGCAGCGCGTAAGTCTCATAATCTTAAGGCTTGCCGGCACGATAGCTCAGCGTGTTCGGTCTGAGAGTTATCTGCCCTCTGTAATAAAAGACCGAGTCAACGATGAACTTGAACGGGCGCCATCGGACGTCCGCCCCCAACAAATGCAACGAAAGAAATGAGAAGAAAAAAAAAAAAAAATTGGTGAATGCTCGCTTAGCATGCGGACGGCCCGGGTTCGATTCCCGGCCGGTGCATCGTTCTGCTGTTCTCGCTATAATGCTGCCGCGCCGATTCCTCGCCTGAGCTGCGTCAGCCTCAGGAATGTATAGCAGGATTCGCTGTGAGAGGAACCATACACGCAGCACGCAATAGACCGTACTTGAACGGTCGCATGCTATTTCTGAACTCTGACGTCGGCCTGTCCCAACAGGCCGCTGTGTTCAGGTGCCGCAAGGGCGATGTACTGTAACCTCGGGCAGTGCTGCGTTCCGTTGAAAAAGCTGCGGCAGCAGTTTAATCTAGCAAGTAGGGAAAGCACGTGTAGCAACACAACAGATTCTTGAGAAAGCGCGAACTGTCTATCTCTAATATGAGAGACTTACCAAGTTTTCTGTAACGTTACTTGCAACGTGCCTCGGTAGCGCAGTAGGTAGCGCGTAAGTCTCATAATCTTAAGGTCGTGAGTTCGATCCTCACCCAGGGCATTTAATTTGCTGTACATCATGGCTGAATTAACGGCGTTGCTGTTGCTAGGGAACGAACTTAATTGTCGTTCGTTATCCATAAGGAGTCTACGCCTCAGCGTCAATACGTTTATTTCCAATTATGACAACGTACAACTTTGATCTTTCTCTTCCCTTGTTAGGAGTAAAATAATGAATAGTCAATTTCGGGCTGTGCGCCATGCCAGTCTGTAGGCGCAAATATGCTCGCAAACGGAGAACTGCACTGAGTCCAGATTCAGCACGAAATACGAGAGGAGACGGAGAAAAGCTGACGCTTATCGAGCAAATCCGGTGTGGTCTAGTGGCTAGGATACCTGGCTTTCACCCAGGAGGCCCGGGTTCGGTTCCCGGTACCGGAACGGAAGTTTTTGCGCACACAACGCTCCATGTTTTGGCCTTCGAACTGTCGTTTGTCGCCCACCTTCCGAAGCTTCGACCGAACGTAATCGGGGAAAACAGGCACATGATGCAATTACTGTCGGCACCGGAATAAAGGGAGAAGAGGCACTGGTCCGTTGTTGGGCTGCTACCAGCGTCAGTGGGAAGTCGGTGAAGTCGCCAGTTGCGCCAGAAGCCAGAAATTACCGTAGTACGCCTACACACGCGTTCCAGTTATTTACATTGCTTGCAGCCGCTCCATCCACAACGAGCGTGAGCCCGGATAGCTCAGTCGGTAGAGCATTAGGCTTTTAACCTAAGGGTCCAGGGTTCAAGTCCCTGTCCGGGCGAAGATTTTAACGTTTCCGTAATGGCTCGTCTCGTAGCGATGGTAGCCCTGCCGTAATCAGTGCACGGAGTTCGTTTCCTGTCAACATTCTGCGCAGACCCAGGGAAACTTGGGTTACGAGCAGTCGTGGCCGAGTGGTTAAGGCGTCTGACTAGAAATCAGATTCCCTCTGGGAGCGTAGGTTCGAGTCCTACCGACTGCGTCGGATTTTTCTTTTTTTGTTTAAGAACAACGAGCAGAAAATTTCGCAGATTGCCTGTCGTTTTGGTACCTCTCCACACCTCGCCTCTCACAGCCGTTTATAGTGCCTGTCCTTTTGATAAGGGCGAATTCCAAGCGTCAGCTTTCGCGTCAGCCGAGCAAAGTCGGGACAAGTCGGGACATACTACAGGATGGTCTGCGTGGAGCTACGACGAAAAAAACCTTCATTTAACAGCACGCGGCTCACATACTCATACGAAAAAAACTAGCGCCACTTGCGGTGGCCGGGAATCGAACCCGGATCAACTGCTTGGAAGGCAACTATGCTCACCATTACACCACCACCGCACAGCCGCTGCTCGCAACGCCCCGCTGTGTCGCCTTCCTGCCCGCCAGCAGCGGCCCACGGTGATAGTAGCTGCAGGCGCTTTTCGAGGTAGGAGGGCGCATCCACACGCATTCGGGTAGCGCCTCCACGCACGCTGCGTCTTTGGGCAAGACTAGTCGCCGCGGCCGCAAGGTTACTCACACGATAGAGATGAGCATTCGTTTTAAGGCAGTGTAGTGGAGCACTCCGCGTGTGTAGCAGTTTTTTCGGTTGTATCCGACGTCGCTGGGTGGCAATCCCACTTTCCCCTGCAGAAAAGTGCTCGGGCAGCTCGACGAGCATCGCTGGTTCAATGGCATGTGCCTCAGTAGTGCAGTAGGCAGCGCGTAAGTCTCATAATCTTAAGGCTTGCCGGCACGATAGCTCAGCGTGTTCGGTCTGAGAGTTATCTGCCCTCTGTAATAAAAGACCGAGTCAACGATGAACTTGAACGGGCGCCATCGGACGTCCGCCCCCAACAAATGCAACGAAAGAAATGAGAAGAAAAAAAAAAAAAAATTGGTGAATGCTCGCTTAGCATGCGGACGGCCCGGGTTCGATTCCCGGCCGGTGCATCGTTCTGCTGTTCTCGCTATAATGCTGCCGCGCCGATTCCTCGCCTGAGCTGCGTCAGCCTCAGGAATGTATAGCAGGATTCGCTGTGAGAGGAACCATACACGCAGCACGCAATAGACCGTACTTGAACGGTCGCATGCTATTTCTGAACTCTGACGTCGGCCTGTCCCAACAGGCCGCTGTGTTCAGGTGCCGCAAGGGCGATGTACTGTAACCTCGGGCAGTGCTGCGTTCCGTTGAAAAAGCTGCGGCAGCAGTTTAATCTAGCAAGTAGGGAAAGCACGTGTAGCAACACAACAGATTCTTGAGAAAGCGCGAACTGTCTATCTCTAATATGAGAGACTTACCAAGTTTTCTGTAACGTTACTTGCAACGTGCCTCGGTAGCGCAGTAGGTAGCGCGTAAGTCTCATAATCTTAAGGTCGTGAGTTCGATCCTCACCCAGGGCATTTAATTTGCTGTACATCATGGCTGAATTAACGGCGTTGCTGTTGCTAGGGAACGAACTTAATTGTCGTTCGTTATCCATAAGGAGTCTACGCCTCAGCGTCAATACGTTTATTTCCAATTATGACAACGTACAACTTTGATCTTTCTCTTCCCTTGTTAGGAGTAAAATAATGAATAGTCAATTTCGGGCTGTGCGCCATGCCAGTCTGTAGGCGCAAATATGCTCGCAAACGGAGAACTGCACTGAGTCCAGATTCAGCACGAAATACGAGAGGAGACGGAGAAAAGCTCACGCTTATCGAGCAAATCCGGTGTGGTCTAGTGGCTAGGATACCTGGCTTTCACCCAGGAGGCCCGGGTTCGGTTCCCGGTACCGGAACGGAAGTTTTTGCGCACACAACGCTCCATGTTTTGGCCTTCGAACTGTCGTTTGTCGCCCACCTTCCGAAGCTTCGACCGAACGTAATCGGGGAAAACAGGCACATGATGCAATTACTGTCGGCACCGGAATAAAGGGAGAAGAGGCACTGGTCCGTTGTTGGGCTGCTACCAGCGTCAGTGGGAAGTCGGTGAAGTCGCCAGTTGCTCCAGAAGCCAGAAATTACCGTAGTACGCCTACACACGCGTTCCAGTTATTTACATTGCTTGCAGCCGCTCCATCCACAACGAGCGTGAGCCCGGATAGCTCAGTCGGTAGAGCATTAGGCTTTTAACCTAAGGGTCCAGGGTTCAAGTCCCTGTCCGGGCGAAGATTTTAACGTTTCCGTAATGGCTCGTCTCGTAGCGATGGTAGCCCTGCCGTAATCAGTGCACGGAGTTCGTTTCCTGTCAACATTCTGCGCAGACCCAGGGAAACTTGGGTTACGAGCAGTCGTGGCCGAGTGGTTAAGGCGTCTGACTAGAAATCAGATTCCCTCTGGGAGCGTAGGTTCGAGTCCTACCGACTGCGTCGGATTTTTCTTTTTTTGTTTAAGAACAACGAGCAGAAAATTTCGCAGATTGCCTGTCGTTTTGGTACCTCTCCACACCTCGCCTCTCACAGCCGTTTATAGTGCCTGTCCTTTTGATAAGGGCGAATTCCAAGCGTCAGCTTTCGCGTCAGCCGAGCAAAGTCGGGACAAGTCGGGACATACTACAGGATGGTCTGCGTGGAGCTACGACGAAAAAAACCTTCATTTAACAGCACGCGGCTCACATACTCATACGAAAAAAACTAGCGCCACTTGCGGTGGCCGGGAATCGAACCCGGATCAACTGCTTGGAAGGCAACTATGCTCACCATTACACCACCACCGCACAGCCGCTGCTCGCAACGCCCCGCTGTGTCGCCTTCCTGCCCGCCAGCAGCGGCCCACGGTGATAGTAGCTGCAGGCGCTTTTCGAGGTAGGAGGGCGCATCCACACGCATTCGGGTAGCGCCTCCACGCACGCTGCGTCTTTGGGCAAGACTAGTCGCCGCGGCCGCAAGGTTACTCACACGATAGAGATGAGCATTCGTTTTAAGGCAGTGTAGTGGAGCACTCCGCGTGTGTAGCAGTTTTTTCGGTTGTATCCGACGTCGCTGGGTGGCAATCCCACTTTCCCCTGCAGAAAAGTGCTCGGGCAGCTCGACGAGCATCGCTGGTTCAATGGCATGTGCCTCAGTAGTGCAGTAGGCAGCGCGTAAGTCTCATAATCTTAAGGCTTGCCGGCACGATAGCTCAGCGTGTTCGGTCTGAGAGTTATCTGCCCTCTGTAATAAAAGACCGAGTCAACGATGAACTTGAACGGGCGCCATCGGACGTCCGCCCCCAACAAATGCAACGAAAGAAATGAGAAGAAAAAAAAAAAAAAATTGGTGAATGCTCGCTTAGCATGCGGACGGCCCGGGTTCGATTCCCGGCCGGTGCATCGTTCTGCTGTTCTCGCTATAATGCTGCCGCGCCGATTCCTCGCCTGAGCTGCGTCAGCCTCAGGAATGTATAGCAGGATTCGCTGTGAGAGGAACCATACACGCAGCACGCAATAGACCGTACTTGAACGGTCGCATGCTATTTCTGAACTCTGACGTCGGCCTGTCCCAACAGGCCGCTGTGTTCAGGTGCCGCAAGGGCGATGTACTGTAACCTCGGGCAGTGCTGCGTTCCGTTGAAAAAGCTGCGGCAGCAGTTTAATCTAGCAAGTAGGGAAAGCACGTGTAGCAACACAACAGATTCTTGAGAAAGCGCGAACTGTCTATCTCTAATATGAGAGACTTACCAAGTTTTCTGTAACGTTACTTGCAACGTGCCTCGGTAGCGCAGTAGGTAGCGCGTAAGTCTCATAATCTTAAGGTCGTGAGTTCGATCCTCACCCAGGGCATTTAATTTGCTGTACATCATGGCTGAATTAACGGCGTTGCTGTTGCTAGGGAACGAACTTAATTGTCGTTCGTTATCCATAAGGAGTCTACGCCTCAGCGTCAATACGTTTATTTCCAATTATGACAACGTACAACTTTGATCTTTCTCTTCCCTTGTTAGGAGTAAAATAATGAATAGTCAATTTCGGGCTGTGCGCCATGCCAGTCTGTAGGCGCAAATATGCTCGCAAACGGAGAACTGCACTGAGTCCAGATTCAGCACGAAATACGAGAGGAGACGGAGAAAAGCTGACGCTTATCGAGCAAATCCGGTGTGGTCTAGTGGCTAGGATACCTGGCTTTCACCCAGGAGGCCCGGGTTCGGTTCCCGGTACCGGAACGGAAGTTTTTGCGCACACAACGCTCCATGTTTTGGCCTTCGAACTGTCGTTTGTCGCCCACCTTCCGAAGCTTCGACCGAACGTAATCGGGGAAAACAGGCACATGATGCAATTACTGTCGGCACCGGAATAAAGGGAGAAGAGGCACTGGTCCGTTGTTGGGCTGCTACCAGCGTCAGTGGGAAGTCGGTGAAGTCGCCAGTTGCGCCAGAAGCCAGAAATTACCGTAGTACGCCTACACACGCGTTCCAGTTATTTACATTGCTTGCAGCCGCTCCATCCACAACGAGCGTGAGCCCGGATAGCTCAGTCGGTAGAGCATTAGGCTTTTAACCTAAGGGTCCAGGGTTCAAGTCCCTGTCCGGGCGAAGATTTTAACGTTTCCGTAATGGCTCGTCTCGTAGCGATGGTAGCCCTGCCGTAATCAGTGCACGGAGTTCGTTTCCTGTCAACATTCTGCGCAGACCCAGGGAAACTTGGGTTACGAGCAGTCGTGGCCGAGTGGTTAAGGCGTCTGACTAGAAATCAGATTCCCTCTGGGAGCGTAGGTTCGAGTCCTACCGACTGCGTCGGATTTTTCTTTTTTTGTTTAAGAACAACGAGCAGAAAATTTCGCAGATTGCCTGTCGTTTTGGTACCTCTCCACACCTCGCCTCTCACAGCCGTTTATAGTGCCTGTCCTTTTGATAAGGGCGAATTCCAAGCGTCAGCTTTCGCGTCAGCCGAGCAAAGTCGGGACAAGTCGGGACATACTACAGGATGGTCTGCGTGGAGCTACGACGAAAAAAACCTTCATTTAACAGCACGCGGCTCACATACTCATACGAAAAAAACTAGCGCCACTTGCGGTGGCCGGGAATCGAACCCGGATCAACTGCTTGGAAGGCAACTATGCTCACCATTACACCACCACCGCACAGCCGCTGCTCGCAACGCCCCGCTGTGTCGCCTTCCTGCCCGCCAGCAGCGGCCCACGGTGATAGTAGCTGCAGGCGCTTTTCGAGGTAGGAGGGCGCATCCACACGCATTCGGGTAGCGCCTCCACGCACGCTGCGTCTTTGGGCAAGACTAGTCGCCGCGGCCGCAAGGTTACTCACACGATAGAGATGAGCATTCGTTTTAAGGCAGTGTAGTGGAGCACTCCGCGTGTGTAGCAGTTTTTTCGGTTGTATCCGACGTCGCTGGGTGGCAATCCCACTTTCCCCTGCAGAAAAGTGCTCGGGCAGCTCGACGAGCATCGCTGGTTCAATGGCATGTGCCTCAGTAGTGCAGTAGGCAGCGCGTAAGTCTCATAATCTTAAGGCTTGCCGGCACGATAGCTCAGCGTGTTCGGTCTGAGAGTTATCTGCCCTCTGTAATAAAAGACCGAGTCAACGATGAACTTGAACGGGCGCCATCGGACGTCCGCCCCCAACAAATGCAACGAAAGAAATGAGAAGAAAAAAAAAAAAAAATTGGTGAATGCTCGCTTAGCATGCGGACGGCCCGGGTTCGATTCCCGGCCGGTGCATCGTTCTGCTGTTCTCGCTATAATGCTGCCGCGCCGATTCCTCGCCTGAGCTGCGTCAGCCTCAGGAATGTATAGCAGGATTCGCTGTGAGAGGAACCATACACGCAGCACGCAATAGACCGTACTTGAACGGTCGCATGCTATTTCTGAACTCTGACGTCGGCCTGTCCCAACAGGCCGCTGTGTTCAGGTGCCGCAAGGGCGATGTACTGTAACCTCGGGCAGTGCTGCGTTCCGTTGAAAAAGCTGCGGCAGCAGTTTAATCTAGCAAGTAGGGAAAGCACGTGTAGCAACACAACAGATTCTTGAGAAAGCGCGAACTGTCTATCTCTAATATGAGAGACTTACCAAGTTTTCTGTAACGTTACTTGCAACGTGCCTCGGTAGCGCAGTAGGTAGCGCGTAAGTCTCATAATCTTAAGGTCGTGAGTTCGATCCTCACCCAGGGCATTTAATTTGCTGTACATCATGGCTGAATTAACGGCGTTGCTGTTGCTAGGGAACGAACTTAATTGTCGTTCGTTATCCATAAGGAGTCTACGCCTCAGCGTCAATACGTTTATTTCCAATTATGACAACGTACAACTTTGATCTTTCTCTTCCCTTGTTAGGAGTAAAATAATGAATAGTCAATTTCGGGCTGTGCGCCATGCCAGTCTGTAGGCGCAAATATGCTCGCAAACGGAGAACTGCACTGAGTCCAGATTCAGCACGAAATACGAGAGGAGACGGAGAAAAGCTCACGCTTATCGAGCAAATCCGGTGTGGTCTAGTGGCTAGGATACCTGGCTTTCACCCAGGAGGCCCGGGTTCGGTTCCCGGTACCGGAACGGAAGTTTTTGCGCACACAACGCTCCATGTTTTGGCCTTCGAACTGTCGTTTGTCGCCCACCTTCCGAAGCTTCGACCGAACGTAATCGGGGAAAACAGGCACATGATGCAATTACTGTCGGCACCGGAATAAAGGGAGAAGAGGCACTGGTCCGTTGTTGGGCTGCTACCAGCGTCAGTGGGAAGTCGGTGAAGTCGCCAGTTGCGCCAGAAGCCAGAAATTACCGTAGTACGCCTACACACGCGTTCCAGTTATTTACATTGCTTGCAGCCGCTCCATCCACAACGAGCGTGAGCCCGGATAGCTCAGTCGGTAGAGCATTAGGCTTTTAACCTAAGGGTCCAGGGTTCAAGTCCCTGTCTGGGCGAAGATTTTAACGTTTCCGTAATGGCTCGTCTCGTAGCGATGGTAGCCCTGCCGTAATCAGTGCACGGAGTTCGTTTCCTGTCAACATTCTGCGCAGACCCAGGGAAACTTGGGTTACGAGCAGTCGTGGCCGAGTGGTTAAGGCGTCTGACTAGAAATCAGATTCCCTCTGGGAGCGTAGGTTCGAGTCCTACCGACTGCGTCGGATTTTTCTTTTTTTGTTTAAGAACAACGAGCAGAAAATTTCGCAGATTGCCTGTCGTTTTGGTACCTCTCCACACCTCGCCTCTCACAGCCGTTTATAGTGCCTGTCCTTTTGATAAGGGCGAATTCCAAGCGTCAGCTTTCGCGTCAGCCGAGCAAAGTCGGGACAAGTCGGGACATACTACAGGATGGTCTGCGTGGAGCTACGACGAAAAAAACCTTCATTTAACAGCACGCGGCTCACATACTCATACGAAAAAAACTAGCGCCACTTGCGGTGGCCGGGAATCGAACCCGGATCAACTGCTTGGAAGGCAACTATGCTCACCATTACACCACCACCGCACAGCCGCTGCTCGCAACGCCCCGCTGTGTCGCCTTCCTGCCCGCCAGCAGCGGCCCACGGTGATAGTAGCTGCAGGCGCTTTTCGAGGTAGGAGGGCGCATCCACACGCATTCGGGTAGCGCCTCCACGCACGCTGCGTCTTTGGGCAAGACTAGTCGCCGCGGCCGCAAGGTTACTCACACGATAGAGATGAGCATTCGTTTTAAGGCAGTGTAGTGGAGCACTCCGCGTGTGTAGCAGTTTTTTCGGTTGTATCCGACGTCGCTGGGTGGCAATCCCACTTTCCCCTGCAGAAAAGTGCTCGGGCAGCTCGACGAGCATCGCTGGTTCAATGGCATGTGCCTCAGTAGTGCAGTAGGCAGCGCGTAAGTCTCATAATCTTAAGGCTTGCCGGCACGATAGCTCAGCGTGTTCGGTCTGAGAGTTATCTGCCCTCTGTAATAAAAGACCGAGTCAACGATGAACTTGAACGGGCGCCATCGGACGTCCGCCCCCAACAAATGCAACGAAAGAAATGAGAAGAAAAAAAAAAAAAAAATTGGTGAATGCTCGCTTAGCATGCGGACGGCCCGGGTTCGATTCCCGGCCGGTGCATCGTTCTGCTGTTCTCGCTATAATGCTGCCGCGCCGATTCCTCGCCTGAGCTGCGTCAGCCTCAGGAATGTATAGCAGGATTCGCTGTGAGAGGAACCATACACGCAGCACGCAATAGACCGTACTTGAACGGTCGCATGCTATTTCTGAACTCTGACGTCGGCCTGTCCCAACAGGCCGCTGTGTTCAGGTGCCGCAAGGGCGATGTACTGTAACCTCGGGCAGTGCTGCGTTCCGTTGAAAAAGCTGCGGCAGCAGTTTAATCTAGCAAGTAGGGAAAGCACGTGTAGCAACACAACAGATTCTTGAGAAAGCGCGAACTGTCTATCTCTAATATGAGAGACTTACCAAGTTTTCTGTAACGTTACTTGCAACGTGCCTCGGTAGCGCAGTAGGTAGCGCGTAAGTCTCATAATCTTAAGGTCGTGAGTTCGATCCTCACCCAGGGCATTTAATTTGCTGTACATCATGGCTGAATTAACGGCGTTGCTGTTGCTAGGGAACGAACTTAATTGTCGTTCGTTATCCATAAGGAGTCTACGCCTCAGCGTCAATACGTTTATTTCCAATTATGACAACGTACAACTTTGATCTTTCTCTTCCCTTGTTAGGAGTAAAATAATGAATAGTCAATTTCGGGCTGTGCGCCATGCCAGTCTGTAGGCGCAAATATGCTCGCAAACGGAGAACTGCACTGAGTCCAGATTCAGCACGAAATACGAGAGGAGACGGAGAAAAGCTCACGCTTATCGAGCAAATCCGGTGTGGTCTAGTGGCTAGGATACCTGGCTTTCACCCAGGAGGCCCGGGTTCGGTTCCCGGTACCGGAACGGAAGTTTTTGCGCACACAACGCTCCATGTTTTGGCCTTCGAACTGTCGTTTGTCGCCCACCTTCCGAAGCTTCGACCGAACGTAATCGGGGAAAACAGGCACATGATGCAATTACTGTCGGCACCGGAATAAAGGGAGAAGAGGCACTGGTCCGTTGTTGGGCTGCTACCAGCGTCAGTGGGAAGTCGGTGAAGTCGCCAGTTGCGCCAGAAGCCAGAAATTACCGTAGTACGCCTACACACGCGTTCCAGTTATTTACATTGCTTGCAGCCGCTCCATCCACAACGAGCGTGAGCCCGGATAGCTCAGTCGGTAGAGCATTAGGCTTTTAACCTAAGGGTCCAGGGTTCAAGTCCCTGTCCGGGCGAAGATTTTAACGTTTCCGTAATGGCTCGTCTCGTAGCGATGGTAGCCCTGCCGTAATCAGTGCACGGAGTTCGTTTCCTGTCAACATTCTGCGCAGACCCAGGGAAACTTGGGTTACGAGCAGTCGTGGCCGAGTGGTTAAGGCGTCTGACTAGAAATCAGATTCCCTCTGGGAGCGTAGGTTCGAGTCCTACCGACTGCGTCGGATTTTTCTTTTTTTGTTTAAGAACAACGAGCAGAAAATTTCGCAGATTGCCTGTCGTTTTGGTACCTCTCCACACCTCGCCTCTCACAGCCGTTTATAGTGCCTGTCCTTTTGATAAGGGCGAATTCCAAGCGTCAGCTTTCGCGTCAGCCGAGCAAAGTCGGGACAAGTCGGGACATACTACAGGATGGTCTGCGTGGAGCTACGACGAAAAAAACCTTCATTTAACAGCACGCGGCTCACATACTCATACGAAAAAAACTAGCGCCACTTGCGGTGGCCGGGAATCGAACCCGGATCAACTGCTTGGAAGGCAACTATGCTCACCATTACACCACCACCGCACAGCCGCTGCTCGCAACGCCCCGCTGTGTCGCCTTCCTGCCCGCCAGCAGCGGCCCACGGTGATAGTAGCTGCAGGCGCTTTTCGAGGTAGGAGGGCGCATCCACACGCATTCGGGTAGCGCCTCCACGCACGCTGCGTCTTTGGGCAAGACTAGTCGCCGCGGCCGCAAGGTTACTCACACGATAGAGATGAGCATTCGTTTTAAGGCAGTGTAGTGGAGCACTCCGCGTGTGTAGCAGTTTTTTCGGTTGTATCCGACGTCGCTGGGTGGCAATCCCACTTTCCCCTGCAGAAAAGTGCTCGGGCAGCTCGACGAGCATCGCTGGTTCAATGGCATGTGCCTCAGTAGTGCAGTAGGCAGCGCGTAAGTCTCATAATCTTAAGGCTTGCCGGCACGATAGCTCAGCGTGTTCGGTCTGAGAGTTATCTGCCCTCTGTAATAAAAGACCGAGTCAACGATGAACTTGAACGGGCGCCATCGGACGTCCGCCCCCAACAAATGCAACGAAAGAAATGAGAAGAAAAAAAAAAAAAAATTGGTGAATGCTCGCTTAGCATGCGGACGGCCCGGGTTCGATTCCCGGCCGGTGCATCGTTCTGCTGTTCTCGCTATAATGCTGCCGCGCCGATTCCTCGCCTGAGCTGCGTCAGCCTCAGGAATGTATAGCAGGATTCGCTGTGAGAGGAACCATACACGCAGCACGCAATAGACCGTACTTGAACGGTCGCATGCTATTTCTGAACTCTGACGTCGGCCTGTCCCAACAGGCCGCTGTGTTCAGGTGCCGCAAGGGCGATGTACTGTAACCTCGGGCAGTGCTGCGTTCCGTTGAAAAAGCTGCGGCAGCAGTTTAATCTAGCAAGTAGGGAAAGCACGTGTAGCAACACAACAGATTCTTGAGAAAGCGCGAACTGTCTATCTCTAATATGAGAGACTTACCAAGTTTTCTGTAACGTTACTTGCAACGTGCCTCGGTAGCGCAGTAGGTAGCGCGTAAGTCTCATAATCTTAAGGTCGTGAGTTCGATCCTCACCCAGGGCATTTAATTTGCTGTACATCATGGCTGAATTAACGGCGTTGCTGTTGCTAGGGAACGAACTTAATTGTCGTTCGTTATCCATAAGGAGTCTACGCCTCAGCGTCAATACGTTTATTTCCAATTATGACAACGTACAACTTTGATCTTTCTCTTCCCTTGTTAGGAGTAAAATAATGAATAGTCAATTTCGGGCTGTGCGCCATGCCAGTCTGTAGGCGCAAATATGCTCGCAAACGGAGAACTGCACTGAGTCCAGATTCAGCACGAAATACGAGAGGAGACGGAGAAAAGCTCACGCTTATCGAGCAAATCCGGTGTGGTCTAGTGGCTAGGATACCTGGCTTTCACCCAGGAGGCCCGGGTTCGGTTCCCGGTACCGGAACGGAAGTTTTTGCGCACACAACGCTCCATGTTTTGGCCTTCGAACTGTCGTTTGTCGCCCACCTTCCGAAGCTTCGACCGAACGTAATCGGGGAAAACAGGCACATGATGCAATTACTGTCGGCACCGGAATAAAGGGAGAAGAGGCACTGGTCCGTTGTTGGGCTGCTACCAGCGTCAGTGGGAAGTCGGTGAAGTCGCCAGTTGCGCCAGAAGCCAGAAATTACCGTAGTACGCCTACACACGCGTTCCAGTTATTTACATTGCTTGCAGCCGCTCCATCCACAACGAGCGTGAGCCCGGATAGCTCAGTCGGTAGAGCATTAGGCTTTTAACCTAAGGGTCCAGGGTTCAAGTCCCTGTCTGGGCGAAGATTTTAACGTTTCCGTAATGGCTCGTCTCGTAGCGATGGTAGCCCTGCCGTAATCAGTGCACGGAGTTCGTTTCCTGTCAACATTCTGCGCAGACCCAGGGAAACTTGGGTTACGAGCAGTCGTGGCCGAGTGGTTAAGGCGTCTGACTAGAAATCAGATTCCCTCTGGGAGCGTAGGTTCGAGTCCTACCGACTGCGTCGGATTTTTCTTTTTTTGTTTAAGAACAACGAGCAGAAAATTTCGCAGATTGCCTGTCGTTTTGGTACCTCTCCACACCTCGCCTCTCACAGCCGTTTATAGTGCCTGTCCTTTTGATAAGGGCGAATTCCAAGCGTCAGCTTTCGCGTCAGCCGAGCAAAGTCGGGACAAGTCGGGACATACTACAGGATGGTCTGCGTGGAGCTACGACGAAAAAAACCTTCATTTAACAGCACGCGGCTCACATACTCATACGAAAAAAACTAGCGCCACTTGCGGTGGCCGGGAATCGAACCCGGATCAACTGCTTGGAAGGCAACTATGCTCACCATTACACCACCACCGCACAGCCGCTGCTCGCAACGCCCCGCTGTGTCGCCTTCCTGCCCGCCAGCAGCGGCCCACGGTGATAGTAGCTGCAGGCGCTTTTCGAGGTAGGAGGGCGCATCCACACGCATTCGGGTAGCGCCTCCACGCACGCTGCGTCTTTGGGCAAGACTAGTCGCCGCGGCCGCAAGGTTACTCACACGATAGAGATGAGCATTCGTTTTAAGGCAGTGTAGTGGAGCACTCCGCGTGTGTAGCAGTTTTTTCGGTTGTATCCGACGTCGCTGGGTGGCAATCCCACTTTCCCCTGCAGAAAAGTGCTCGGGCAGCTCGACGAGCATCGCTGGTTCAATGGCATGTGCCTCAGTAGTGCAGTAGGCAGCGCGTAAGTCTCATAATCTTAAGGCTTGCCGGCACGATAGCTCAGCGTGTTCGGTCTGAGAGTTATCTGCCCTCTGTAATAAAAGACCGAGTCAACGATGAACTTGAACGGGCGCCATCGGACGTCCGCCCCCAACAAATGCAACGAAAGAAATGAGAAGAAAAAAAAAAAAAAAATTGGTGAATGCTCGCTTAGCATGCGGACGGCCCGGGTTCGATTCCCGGCCGGTGCATCGTTCTGCTGTTCTCGCTATAATGCTGCCGCGCCGATTCCTCGCCTGAGCTGCGTCAGCCTCAGGAATGTATAGCAGGATTCGCTGTGAGAGGAACCATACACGCAGCACGCAATAGACCGTACTTGAACGGTCGCATGCTATTTCTGAACTCTGACGTCGGCCTGTCCCAACAGGCCGCTGTGTTCAGGTGCCGCAAGGGCGATGTACTGTAACCTCGGGCAGTGCTGCGTTCCGTTGAAAAAGCTGCGGCAGCAGTTTAATCTAGCAAGTAGGGAAAGCACGTGTAGCAACACAACAGATTCTTGAGAAAGCGCGAACTGTCTATCTCTAATATGAGAGACTTACCAAGTTTTCTGTAACGTTACTTGCAACGTGCCTCGGTAGCGCAGTAGGTAGCGCGTAAGTCTCATAATCTTAAGGTCGTGAGTTCGATCCTCACCCAGGGCATTTAATTTGCTGTACATCATGGCTGAATTAACGGCGTTGCTGTTGCTAGGGAACGAACTTAATTGTCGTTCGTTATCCATAAGGAGTCTACGCCTCAGCGTCAATACGTTTATTTCCAATTATGACAACGTACAACTTTGATCTTTCTCTTCCCTTGTTAGGAGTAAAATAATGAATAGTCAATTTCGGGCTGTGCGCCATGCCAGTCTGTAGGCGCAAATATGCTCGCAAACGGAGAACTGCACTGAGTCCAGATTCAGCACGAAATACGAGAGGAGACGGAGAAAAGCTCACGCTTATCGAGCAAATCCGGTGTGGTCTAGTGGCTAGGATACCTGGCTTTCACCCAGGAGGCCCGGGTTCGGTTCCCGGTACCGGAACGGAAGTTTTTGCGCACACAACGCTCCATGTTTTGGCCTTCGAACTGTCGTTTGTCGCCCACCTTCCGAAGCTTCGACCGAACGTAATCGGGGAAAACAGGCACATGATGCAATTACTGTCGGCACCGGAATAAAGGGAGAAGAGGCACTGGTCCGTTGTTGGGCTGCTACCAGCGTCAGTGGGAAGTCGGTGAAGTCGCCAGTTGCGCCAGAAGCCAGAAATTACCGTAGTACGCCTACACACGCGTTCCAGTTATTTACATTGCTTGCAGCCGCTCCATCCACAACGAGCGTGAGCCCGGATAGCTCAGTCGGTAGAGCATTAGGCTTTTAACCTAAGGGTCCAGGGTTCAAGTCCCTGTCCGGGCGAAGATTTTAACGTTTCCGTAATGGCTCGTCTCGTAGCGATGGTAGCCCTGCCGTAATCAGTGCACGGAGTTCGTTTCCTGTCAACATTCTGCGCAGACCCAGGGAAACTTGGGTTACGAGCAGTCGTGGCCGAGTGGTTAAGGCGTCTGACTAGAAATCAGATTCCCTCTGGGAGCGTAGGTTCGAGTCCTACCGACTGCGTCGGATTTTTCTTTTTTTGTTTAAGAACAACGAGCAGAAAATTTCGCAGATTGCCTGTCGTTTTGGTACCTCTCCACACCTCGCCTCTCACAGGCGTTTATAGTGCCTGTCCTTTTGATAAGGGCGAATTCCAAGCGTCAGCTTTCGCGTCAGCCGAGCAAAGTCGGGACAAGTCGGGACATACTACAGGATGGTCTGCGTGGAGCTACGACGAAAAAAACCTTCATTTAACAGCACGCGGCTCACATACTCATACGAAAAAAACTAGCGCCACTTGCGGTGGCCGGGAATCGAACCCGGATCAACTGCTTGGAAGGCAACTATGCTCACCATTACACCACCACCGCACAGCCGCTGCACGCAACGCCCCGCTGTGTCGCCTTCCTGCTCGCCAGCAGCGGCCCACGGTGATAGTAGCTGCAGGCGCTTTTCGAGGTAGGAGGGCGCATCCACACGCATTCGGGTAGCGCCTCCACGCACGCTGCGTCTTTGGGCAAGACTAGTCGCCGCGAAAGTTCCGCTTTAGACGCCGTGCAGTGTGGACGTGCCTAGTCTTCCGCTCCGCCGTAGCGTTACGTATAGTGGACTATCGTTTTTGTTACGTGTTGTGTTGCAACTTCTGAGAGTATTTCTCCGTCGTTGTTTCGTACCTTGTGTTACTTTCTGTCCTTATTTCAGTGTTTTTTGTGTAGCGGTTTCGACCGCATATTTTGAAAATGTCGTCCCAGGTTATTCCTCGTCAGGCTACAGTTAGTTTTGCTTTTGACAAGTCAACCCGCCATGTGCAACCTAGTTCTCTTGAGATTCATGATTGGTTGGTAGATACCTTTGGTGTTCATTCGGATCAGGTGCACACTGCTTATTTTGATACCGAACTGTATGTTTTCTTTGTTAAGTTTATGGACCCACTTCAGGTTGATAAAATTCTTTCTAAATATGGTCATCAAGTTCTCTTTCGGCATCGGGATGATTCTGTAAGTACCGTGCTGCTTTCCAATGCTTCCATCACGTATACCAATGTTCGTGTTTACAACCTTCCACCGGAGGTGGATAATGTCTATCTTAAGGAGGGTCTACAGAAGTATGGTGAAGTAAAGAGCATTCGCCTTGAACGCTGGTCAAGCCAACATCGCCTGCAATGTTACAGTGGTATTCGTTCAGTCGAAATGCACGTTAAGCAGAATATTCCATCTCACCTGCAGATCGGTGGATATCGTGTCCATGTAACATATAGTGGTCAGGTTGGCACCTGTTTTTTGTGCAATGAAAGTGGTCACGTGCGTACCGACTGTCCGCGGAGAGTTTTTGTTTTAAAAAATTCTCTCGAACAGCGTCGCAAGTTAACGGTCGCTGACCTCGTTGCAGGTGGTTCTGCTCTTGGTGTAGCACAGTCCAGTGGTAGTAGCGCCCCGCCACAGGTTTTGCGCACCCCTGATACAGAATTTCCTCCTTTGCGTGCTAAATCTGATGTTGTTCCGTCTGTCCCTCAGGTGGGTGTGCCACTTTTGAATAATAAGAGGCGTCGCCCACACGATGGAAATAGTACGGATGAGGATCTCCCTGAGATGCCCCAGTCCGAGCGACCGGCATCCTCCGAGCCACTGTGTACTGTAGCTGCTCCCTGCCCTCCTGAGGTAGCGGTTCCGGTGGCGGCTGCTGGCGCCCCTCCGGCCTCCGACGCAGCTTCTCTCGAGTCGGGTCGTCGGTCGGGCCTGTTGGCGCCGTCTTCCGAACCGACTTCGATGTCACAACAAGTGGAGCCGCGACAACTTCCTGCTTCGCTGCCCCATACCTCTGCCAGCGGAGCTGCTCCGCTTCCTTCCAACTCTGCGGCCTCGGACCTTCCTGCTCACGTTTCGCCTCCGTGCAGTCCATGTTTGCCGGAAGCTAGTGCAGGTGTTGACCATTCCGTTTTGTCGGATGTTTCCCCCGCGACCCCGGATCCCGCATGTGGACCGGCGCGGGTGGTGTCGGATACAGAACTTGACCCTCCTACGTCACCGGCGGCTGAAGTTTCCTTGCCCGTCAGCCGACGCAAGTTACGCGTTCAGCCGAACGTTAATGCTGTTCGTAAAAAACCGAAACGTAAGGGATCCGCGGAACGGGGTAGCAGTCCCCCTCCCTCGGATGCCTCCGTCACCCCTGCTATGGACTGTGACGCTGGTGGGTCGGTGTAGGTGATTTGTTTTCTCGCTTTTCTCTCTATGGTTCAAGCATACACCTTTCTTACCTTAAATGTTAACCGTATTGAGTCCGACGTTCGCATTGCCTCTTTGCGGCAGTTTATTTACGACGCCTGTGCGGACGTAGTGTTTTTGCAGGAAGTGTTGTTTTCTGATCTCTCTCTACCTGGATTTCAAACGGTTTTTAATGTCGCGCCGGAATATTCAACAGGAACTGCTCTTTTCTTTCGAGAGGGCATTCCTATTACTGACATTGAATTCCTTGACTCTGGCCGTGGGATTGGTTGTCGTCTTTTTGATCTCCGCCTCGTTGTTTTGTATGCCCCCTCTGGTTCGGGTCACACTGTGGCTCGATCGCGCTTTTATAAAGAAGAGCTTATTTATCTTTTGCGCCAGAGTCCTCGGAGTCTCCTGCTCGGAGGCGATTTTAATTGTGTTTTACGCCCTGCAGACCAGTCCCCCAATTTTAATTATTGCCGTGATTTACATGACTTAGTTCGTACGATGCATCTGCGTGATGTTTGGGAACACAAATATCCAACCCTGGTGAAATATACGTTTTTTACCGCGTCCTCATGCAGTAGACTCGACAGATCTATTTATCTGATTTTTTATGTGATAAAATTCTTTCTGTCGATGTTATTCCTACTAGTTTTTCTGACCATTGTGCTTTTACTGCAACTGTAAATCTTAGTCGCCAACCTGCAAAACTTTATCGTTCCCAGTGGATGTTAAATGTTTCCCACCTTGCCGACAGTGCTATGGATGATGTTATAAGTGGCGTGTGGGAGCGATGTCTTCGCTCTGTCCCGCGATACCCCTCCTTGCTGGTTTGGTGGACTGCGTTTGCCAAGCCCAAGATTCGTCAGACTTTGATTTTCTACTGTGCTGCTAGGACGCGTGATTTTAAGAACACGTATGAATATTACTACTCTGTCCTGCGTGAACTATATGACGCGGCGGGTACCTCTCCTCTGCGGATCCATGATGTTCGTCGTATTAAAGCCAAGCTCTTGAGCCTTAAACGACGACAGATGGATGGTCTGCGAGTTAAGTCGAAACCTCACTCTCTTGTTGAAGGTGAACTGACATCCTTGTACCACCTGCTACGGCATCAGACTCGTCGTCGTCGCTCCTTCATCTCTTCTCTTACGGTGGATGATGGGCGACAGCTTAGTGCACAGGAGGAAATGGTTCGTGCTCTTCATCAGTATTACACTAGTCTCTATTCTGCCGATGATTCTGGTGAGTCTCTTTCGGATGATGTCTTTGGGGATCTAACTGCGACGATCGCGCCTGACGCGAACGGCGAATTTCTCCGGGAGTTCCAGGTAGATGATGTTTTCGATTTTATTGCTCGCTCTCCGTCCAGTAAATCGCCGGGTCCAGACGGCCTGCCTAAAGAATTTTATCTCCGTTTTTGGCCTCTTTTGGGTGGCATTTTTACGCAGATTTTAAATGAGATTGTCAGAGGGATGGATGTGCCTGCCGATTTTAAAGTAGGGAAAATTGTTTTAATTCCGAAGTCCTCTGGTCGTTTATCTGCTGCCAATCTTCGTCCGCTCACATTGCTGAATTTTGACTATAAGACAGCTGCTAGAGCGCTCAATAGCCGGCTGTCTTCTCTGCTTCGGGGTGTGATTGGTGCACATCAATGTTGTTTTCTTGATAGATCTATTCTGACACCAGTAGCCGAATATCGGGATGTTGTCTCGGTTGCGGCGGTTACAAACGTACATTGTGCCTTTGCCTTCCTTGATTTTTATAAGGCTTTTGATCACGTCAGTCATGTGTTTTTAGATCGTGTTTTAGGTACAATAGGTTTTAACGCTTCATCACGTGGTGTTCTTGGCAATTTGTACAGGGGAATAACAGCTCGGGTGTCAGTCAATGGGCAGCTGACGCCGCCCATTGCTATCCGCCGCGGAGTGCCTCAGGGTAGTCCGCTCTCTATGTCTTTATTCGTTTTGTCCCTGGAACCGCTGCTTCGGACTATTGCTCTCAAGCTTCAGGGTATGTCCCTCTCTGGTGGGAAGCTCTCGGTTAAGGCATATGCGGATGATGTCGTTGTTCTCCTCCGTCAACGAGATGATATCCCGTTGTTGAAAGGGGCAGTTGATGCATACTGTCGTGTCTCTGGAGCGCGTCTCAATCAGGGTAAATGTAAGTTCCTTGATATTCGAGGATTTCGCGATGCTGACGTCCCTTGGGCCACTTTTGTCGATCGCCATACGTCCTTGGGGATTATCATTGATCGGTGTCCTCTAAAAATGGCGGCTCTCAATTGGAAATCTGTCACCGAGAAGATACAGGGGGCTCTGATGGTCCATGAGCAGCGCTCTGCTACCATTTTGCAAAAAGTCCGAATTTTAGACACCTACGTCCTATGTAAAGCTTATTATGTTGCTCAGCTGTTCCCACTTCCCATGATGGTGGCGAAAAGGTTGCGCCAATTGTCTAGCAGGTTTATATGGAAGGGCCATCTATTCAAGTTACGTTACGAGGTAATGACGAAACCGCGTCTCTCCGGAGGCTTGGGCCTCTCTGACATTACTCGCAAGGCGTCTGCTTTGTACGTCCGCCGAACGACTCTAATTGTTACGCAAGAAGTGACTTCAATTACATCCAGGCTTTTTACTGTTGTGCGTCCGGCGAGCCTTGCTCCACCTGTCGATGTCGGACGCCTAAATTTTAAGTTGAAACACATTCGGGAATTTTACATTGCGGTGAGTTACCTCGGTGACGTCTTCTTGCGGCGACCGGTGCCAACGACCAAGAGCTTGATTGCCCGCTGGGAGGGGCTGGCCAGTCCAAATCCAATAGAACTGGCGTCTCCATCCGTGTCCTGGAGGAACGTCTGGAAGAACGTTAGTCTGCCGATCCACTCTATGGCCGTGGCGTCCACGTGGTATAGGGTAATAAATAATTTGGTTCCCACCAATGTACGACTGCACCGTATTGGTCTTTCTGACACGGACACCTGTACTCGGTGTGGTCTCCTGGATACCCTTGAACATCGATTCACCTGCTGTGGGCACCTTGCTAATTGGCGTTGGCTCAGGAAACAACTTGCTTTTGTCACTAGGTCTGCTGAAGCCGCTTATACTATTGACATCATCGTCCGGCCCGATTCTTCCTTTTTTCCGCGGACGAAGCTCCATACCGTCATGTGGTTGATTGGCCATTTCGTACATTTTGTCAACAGTTGTCATGAAGAGGATGGACACCTAGCGTTTCGGCAGTACATGCTTACTGCTTACTGGCAGCGCTTGCGATTGCCAGGCCTCCGAGATGATTTTGCCAATATGCTTAGCCTGACATTTGAAAGAGAGGGTGTTGGCTAAGGTCACCTGTGTGAGCCATTTTCTTTTATACTGTTTCTGAATTTGCCGCCTTTATGTATGTTTCTTCTCTACACCAGGACTGAAGTTTTCGTGTTTTTAACCTTTATTTCAGTAAGCAGTCTACATTATATAGTCATGTTTTAGGATTTTAATTTCAGTACTGTACTTCTTTTGAAGTGGCTGTGTGGTGGATATTCTTTAATATTTTTTTCAATAGATATATTCGTTCGAGTGGTAGAGTGTCTGCTTCAAAAAAAAAAAAAAAAAAAAAAAAAAAAAAAAAAAAAAAAAAAAAAAAGTGGCAGAGCGCTGGTCTAGAAAAAAAAAAAAAAAAAAAAAAAAGGGGTATGATTCCTGCTTAGGGTGCAGGAGGTCCCGGGTTCATATCCCGGACGAGCCGTAGCGTTTTGTGCAAACTGATCGCACGTCAGTGGCTGAGTCAGCGCAAAAAATAAAAAAAAAAAAAAAAAAGTGGCTAGGATACCTGGCTTTCACCCAGGAGGCCCGGGTTCGGTTCCCGGTACCGGAACGGAAGTTTTTGCGCACACAACGCTCCATGTTTTGGCCTTCGAACTGTCGTTTGTCGCCCACCTTCCGAAGCTTCGACCGAACGTAATCGGGGAAAACAGGCACATGATGCAATTACTGTCGGCACCGGAATAAAGGGAGAAGAGGCACTGGTCCGTTGTTGGGCTGCTACCAGCGTCAGTGGGAAGTCGGTGAAGTCGCCAGTTGCGCCAGAAGCCAGAAATTACCGTAGTACGCCTACACACGCGTTCCAGTTATTTACATTGCTTGCAGCCGCTCCATCCACAACGAGCGTGAGCCCGGATAGCTCAGTCGGTAGAGCATTAGGCTTTTAACCTAAGGGTCCAGGGTTCAAGTCCCTGTCCGGGCGAAGATTTTAACGTTTCCGTAATGGCTCGTCTCGTAGCGATGGTAGCCCTGCCGTAATCAGTGCACGGAGTTCGTTTCCTGTCAACATTCTGCGCAGACCCAGGGAAACTTGGGTTACGAGCAGTCGTGGCCGAGTGGTTAAGGCGTCTGACTAGAAATCAGATTCCCTCTGGGAGCGTAGGTTCGAGTCCTACCGACTGCGTCGGATTTTTCTTTTTTTGTTTAAGAACAACGAGCAGAAAATTTCGCAGATTGCCTGTCGTTTTGGTACCTCTCCACACCTCGCCTCTCACAGGCGTTTATAGTGCCTGTCCTTTTGATAAGGGCGAATTCCAAGCGTCAGCTTTCGCGTCAGCCGAGCAAAGTCGGGACAAGTCGGGACATACTACAGGATGGTCTGCGTGGAGCTACGACGAAAAAAACCTTCATTTAACAGCACGCGGCTCACATACTCATACGAAAAAAACTAGCGCCACTTGCGGTGGCCGGGAATCGAACCCGGATCAACTGCTTGGAAGGCAACTATGCTCACCATTACACCACCACCGCACAGCCGCTGCACGCAACGCCCCGCTGTGTCGCCTTCCTGCTCGCCAGCAGCGGCCCACGGTGATAGTAGCTGCAGGCGCTTTTCGAGGTAGGAGGGCGCATCCACACGCATTCGGGTAGCGCCTCCACGCACGCTGCGTCTTTGGGCAAGACTAGTCGCCGCGGCCGCAAGGTTACTCACACGATAGAGATGAGCATTCGTTTTAAGGCAGTGTAGTGGAGCACTCCGCATGTGTAGCAGTTTTTTCGGTTGTATCCGACGTCGCTGGGTGGCAATCCCACTTTCCCCTGCAGAAAAGTGCTCGGGCAGCTCGACGAGCATCGCTGGTTCAATGGCATGTGCCTCAGTAGTGCAGTAGGCAGCGCGTAAGTCTCATAATCTTAAGGCTTGCCGGCACGATAGCTCAGCGTGTTCGGTCTGAGAGTTATCTGCCCTCTGTAATAAAAGACCGAGTCAACGATGAACTTGAACGGGCGCCATCGGACGTCCGCCCCCAACAAATGCAACGAAAGAAATGAGAAGAAAAAAAAAAAAAATTGGTGAATGCTCGCTTAGCATGCGGACGGCCCGGGTTCGATTCCCGGCCGGTGCATCGTTCTGCTGTTCTCGCTATAATGCTGCCGCGCCGATTCCTCGCCTGAGCTGCGTCAGCCTCAGGAATGTATAGCAGGATTCGCTGTGAGAGGAACCATACACGCAGCACGCAATAGACCGTACTTGAACGGTCGCATGCTATTTCTGAACTCTGACGTCGGCCTGTCCCAACAGGCCGCTGTGTTCAGGTGCCGCAAGGGCGATGTACTGTAACCTCGGGCAGTGCTGCGTTCCGTTGAAAAAGCTGCGGCAGCAGTTTAATCTAGCAAGTAGGGAAAGCACGTGTAGCAACACAACAGATTCTTGAGAAAGCGCGAACTGTCTATCTCTAATATGAGAGACTTACCAAGTTTTCTGTAACGTTACTTGCAACGTGCCTCGGTAGCGCAGTAGGTAGCGCGTAAGTCTCATAATCTTAAGGTCGTGAGTTCGATCCTCACCCAGGGCATTTAATTTGCTGTACATCATGGCTGAATTAACGGCGTTGCTGTTGCTAGGGAACGAACTTAATTGTCGTTCGTTATCCATAAGGAGTCTACGCCTCAGCGTCAATACGTTTATTTCCAATTATGACAACGTACAACTTTGATCTTTCTCTTCCCTTGTTAGGAGTAAAATAATGAATAGTCAATTTCGGGCTGTGCGCCATGCCAGTCTGTAGGCGCAAATATGCTCGCAAACGGAGAACTGCACTGAGTCCAGATTCAGCACGAAATACGAGAGGAGACGGAGAAAAGCTCACGCTTATCGAGCAAATCCGGTGTGGTCTAGTGGCTAGGATACCTGGCTTTCACCCAGGAGGCCCGGGTTCGGTTCCCGGTACCGGAACGGAAGTTTTTGCGCACACAACGCTCCATGTTTTGGCCTTCGAACTGTCGTTTGTCGCCCACCTTCCGAAGCTTCGACCGAACGTAATCGGGGAAAACAGGCACATGATGCAATTACTGTCGGCACCGGAATAAAGGGAGAAGAGGCACTGGTCCGTTGTTGGGCTGCTACCAGCGTCAGTGGGAAGTCGGTGAAGTCGCCAGTTGCGCCAGAAGCCAGAAATTACCGTAGTACGCCTACACACGCGTTCCAGTTATTTACATTGCTTGCAGCCGCTCCATCCACAACGAGCGTGAGCCCGGATAGCTCAGTCGGTAGAGCATTAGGCTTTTAACCTAAGGGTCCAGGGTTCAAGTCCCTGTCCGGGCGAAGATTTTAACGTTTCCGTAATGGCTCGTCTCGTAGCGATGGTAGCCCTGCCGTAATCAGTGCACGGAGTTCGTTTCCTGTCAACATTCTGCGCAGACCCAGGGAAACTTGGGTTACGAGCAGTCGTGGCCGAGTGGTTAAGGCGTCTGACTAGAAATCAGATTCCCTCTGGGAGCGTAGGTTCGAGTCCTACCGACTGCGTCGGATTTTTCTTTTTTTGTTTAAGAACAACGAGCAGAAAATTTCGCAGATTGCCTGTCGTTTTGGTACCTCTCCACACCTCGCCTCTCACAGCCGTTTATAGTGCCTGTCCTTTTGATAAGGGCGAATTCCAAGCGTCAGCTTTCGCGTCAGCCGAGCAAAGTCGGGACAAGTCGGGACATACTACAGGATGGTCTGCGTGGAGCTACGACGAAAAAAACCTTCATTTAACAGCACGCGGCTCACATACTCATACGAAAAAAACTAGCGCCACTTGCGGTGGCCGGGAATCGAACCCGGATCAACTGCTTGGAAGGCAACTATGCTCACCATTACACCACCACCGCACAGCCGCTGCTCGCAACGCCCCGCTGTGTCGCCTTCCTGCCCGCCAGCAGCGGCCCACGGTGATAGTAGCTGCAGGCGCTTTTCGAGGTAGGAGGGCGCATCCACACGCATTCGGGTAGCGCCTCCACGCACGCTGCGTCTTTGGGCAAGACTAGTCGCCGCGGCCGCAAGGTTACTCACACGATAGAGATGAGCATTCGTTTTAAGGCAGTGTAGTGGAGCACTCCGCGTGTGTAGCAGTTTTTTCGGTTGTATCCGACGTCGCTGGGTGGCAATCCCACTTTCCCCTGCAGAAAAGTGCTCGGGCAGCTCGACGAGCATCGCTGGTTCAATGGCATGTGCCTCAGTAGTGCAGTAGGCAGCGCGTAAGTCTCATAATCTTAAGGCTTGCCGGCACGATAGCTCAGCGTGTTCGGTCTGAGAGTTATCTGCCCTCTGTAATAAAAGACCGAGTCAACGATGAACTTGAACGGGCGCCATCGGACGTCCGCCCCCAACAAATGCAACGAAAGAAATGAGAAGAAAAAAAAAAAAAAATTGGTGAATGCTCGCTTAGCATGCGGACGGCCCGGGTTCGATTCCCGGCCGGTGCATCGTTCTGCTGTTCTCGCTATAATGCTGCCGCGCCGATTCCTCGCCTGAGCTGCGTCAGCCTCAGGAATGTATAGCAGGATTCGCTGTGAGAGGAACCATACACGCAGCACGCAATAGACCGTACTTGAACGGTCGCATGCTATTTCTGAACTCTGACGTCGGCCTGTCCCAACAGGCCGCTGTGTTCAGGTGCCGCAAGGGCGATGTACTGTAACCTCGGGCAGTGCTGCGTTCCGTTGAAAAAGCTGCGGCAGCAGTTTAATCTAGCAAGTAGGGAAAGCACGTGTAGCAACACAACAGATTCTTGAGAAAGCGCGAACTGTCTATCTCTAATATGAGAGACTTACCAAGTTTTCTGTAACGTTACTTGCAACGTGCCTCGGTAGCGCAGTAGGTAGCGCGTAAGTCTCATAATCTTAAGGTCGTGAGTTCGATCCTCACCCAGGGCATTTAATTTGCTGTACATCATGGCTGAATTAACGGCGTTGCTGTTGCTAGGGAACGAACTTAATTGTCGTTCGTTATCCATAAGGAGTCTACGCCTCAGCGTCAATACGTTTATTTCCAATTATGACAACGTACAACTTTGATCTTTCTCTTCCCTTGTTAGGAGTAAAATAATGAATAGTCAATTTCGGGCTGTGCGCCATGCCAGTCTGTAGGCGCAAATATGCTCGCAAACGGAGAACTGCACTGAGTCCAGATTCAGCACGAAATACGAGAGGAGACGGAGAAAAGCTCACGCTTATCGAGCAAATCCGGTGTGGTCTAGTGGCTAGGATACCTGGCTTTCACCCAGGAGGCCCGGGTTCGGTTCCCGGTACCGGAACGGAAGTTTTTGCGCACACAACGCTCCATGTTTTGGCCTTCGAACTGTCGTTTGTCGCCCACCTTCCGAAGCTTCGACCGAACGTAATCGGGGAAAACAGGCACATGATGCAATTACTGTCGGCACCGGAATAAAGGGAGAAGAGGCACTGGTCCGTTGTTGGGCTGCTACCAGCGTCAGTGGGAAGTCGGTGAAGTCGCCAGTTGCGCCAGAAGCCAGAAATTACCGTAGTACGCCTACACACGCGTTCCAGTTATTTACATTGCTTGCAGCCGCTCCATCCACAACGAGCGTGAGCCCGGATAGCTCAGTCGGTAGAGCATTAGGCTTTTAACCTAAGGGTCCAGGGTTCAAGTCCCTGTCCGGGCGAAGATTTTAACGTTTCCGTAATGGCTCGTCTCGTAGCGATGGTAGCCCTGCCGTAATCAGTGCACGGAGTTCGTTTCCTGTCAACATTCTGCGCAGACCCAGGGAAACTTGGGTTACGAGCAGTCGTGGCCGAGTGGTTAAGGCGTCTGACTAGAAATCAGATTCCCTCTGGGAGCGTAGGTTCGAGTCCTACCGACTGCGTCGGATTTTTCTTTTTTTGTTTAAGAACAACGAGCAGAAAATTTCGCAGATTGCCTGTCGTTTTGGTACCTCTCCACACCTCGCCTCTCACAGGCGTTTATAGTGCCTGTCCTTTTGATAAGGGCGAATTCCAAGCGTCAGCTTTCGCGTCAGCCGAGCAAAGTCGGGACAAGTCGGGACATACTACAGGATGGTCTGCGTGGAGCTACGACGAAAAAAACCTTCATTTAACAGCACGCGGCTCACATACTCATACGAAAAAAACTAGCGCCACTTGCGGTGGCCGGGAATCGAACCCGGATCAACTGCTTGGAAGGCAACTATGCTCACCATTACACCACCACCGCACAGCCGCTGCACGCAACGCCCCGCTGTGTCGCCTTCCTGCTCGCCAGCAGCGGCCCACGGTGATAGTAGCTGCAGGCGCTTTTCGAGGTAGGAGGGCGCATCCACACGCATTCGGGTAGCGCCTCCACGCACGCTGCGTCTTTGGGCAAGACTAGTCGCCGCGGCCGCAAGGTTACTCACACGATAGAGATGAGCATTCGTTTTAAGGCAGTGTAGTGGAGCACTCCGCATGTGTAGCAGTTTTTTCGGTTGTATCCGACGTCGCTGGGTGGCAATCCCACTTTCCCCTGCAGAAAAGTGCTCGGGCAGCTCGACGAGCATCGCTGGTTCAATGGCATGTGCCTCAGTAGTGCAGTAGGCAGCGCGTAAGTCTCATAATCTTAAGGCTTGCCGGCACGATAGCTCAGCGTGTTCGGTCTGAGAGTTATCTGCCCTCTGTAATAAAAGACCGAGTCAACGATGAACTTGAACGGGCGCCATCGGACGTCCGCCCCCAACAAATGCAACGAAAGAAATGAGAAGAAAAAAAAAAAAAATTGGTGAATGCTCGCTTAGCATGCGGACGGCCCGGGTTCGATTCCCGGCCGGTGCATCGTTCTGCTGTTCTCGCTATAATGCTGCCGCGCCGATTCCTCGCCTGAGCTGCGTCAGCCTCAGGAATGTATAGCAGGATTCGCTGTGAGAGGAACCATACACGCAGCACGCAATAGACCGTACTTGAACGGTCGCATGCTATTTCTGAACTCTGACGTCGGCCTGTCCCAACAGGCCGCTGTGTTCAGGTGCCGCAAGGGCGATGTACTGTAACCTCGGGCAGTGCTGCGTTCCGTTGAAAAAGCTGCGGCAGCAGTTTAATCTAGCAAGTAGGGAAAGCACGTGTAGCAACACAACAGATTCTTGAGAAAGCGCGAACTGTCTATCTCTAATATGAGAGACTTACCAAGTTTTCTGTAACGTTACTTGCAACGTGCCTCGGTAGCGCAGTAGGTAGCGCGTAAGTCTCATAATCTTAAGGTCGTGAGTTCGATCCTCACCCAGGGCATTTAATTTGCTGTACATCATGGCTGAATTAACGGCGTTGCTGTTGCTAGGGAACGAACTTAATTGTCGTTCGTTATCCATAAGGAGTCTACGCCTCAGCGTCAATACGTTTATTTCCAATTATGACAACGTACAACTTTGATCTTTCTCTTCCCTTGTTAGGAGTAAAATAATGAATAGTCAATTTCGGGCTGTGCGCCATGCCAGTCTGTAGGCGCAAATATGCTCGCAAACGGAGAACTGCACTGAGTCCAGATTCAGCACGAAATACGAGAGGAGACGGAGAAAAGCTCACGCTTATCGAGCAAATCCGGTGTGGTCTAGTGGCTAGGATACCTGGCTTTCACCCAGGAGGCCCGGGTTCGGTTCCCGGTACCGGAACGGAAGTTTTTGCGCACACAACGCTCCATGTTTTGGCCTTCGAACTGTCGTTTGTCGCCCACCTTCCGAAGCTTCGACCGAACGTAATCGGGGAAAACAGGCACATGATGCAATTACTGTCGGCACCGGAATAAAGGGAGAAGAGGCACTGGTCCGTTGTTGGGCTGCTACCAGCGTCAGTGGGAAGTCGGTGAAGTCGCCAGTTGCGCCAGAAGCCAGAAATTACCGTAGTACGCCTACACACGCGTTCCAGTTATTTACATTGCTTGCAGCCGCTCCATCCACAACGAGCGTGAGCCCGGATAGCTCAGTCGGTAGAGCATTAGGCTTTTAACCTAAGGGTCCAGGGTTCAAGTCCCTGTCCGGGCGAAGATTTTAACGTTTCCGTAATGGCTCGTCTCGTAGCGATGGTAGCCCTGCCGTAATCAGTGCACGGAGTTCGTTTCCTGTCAACATTCTGCGCAGACCCAGGGAAACTTGGGTTACGAGCAGTCGTGGCCGAGTGGTTAAGGCGTCTGACTAGAAATCAGATTCCCTCTGGGAGCGTAGGTTCGAGTCCTACCGACTGCGTCGGATTTTTCTTTTTTTGTTTAAGAACAACGAGCAGAAAATTTCGCAGATTGCCTGTCGTTTTGGTACCTCTCCACACCTCGCCTCTCACAGCCGTTTATAGTGCCTGTCCTTTTGATAAGGGCGAATTCCAAGCGTCAGCTTTCGCGTCAGCCGAGCAAAGTCGGGACAAGTCGGGACATACTACAGGATGGTCTGCGTGGAGCTACGACGAAAAAAACCTTCATTTAACAGCACGCGGCTCACATACTCATACGAAAAAAACTAGCGCCACTTGCGGTGGCCGGGAATCGAACCCGGATCAACTGCTTGGAAGGCAACTATGCTCACCATTACACCACCACCGCACAGCCGCTGCTCGCAACGCCCCGCTGTGTCGCCTTCCTGCCCGCCAGCAGCGGCCCACGGTGATAGTAGCTGCAGGCGCTTTTCGAGGTAGGAGGGCGCATCCACACGCATTCGGGTAGCGCCTCCACGCACGCTGCGTCTTTGGGCAAGACTAGTCGCCGCGGCCGCAAGGTTACTCACACGATAGAGATGAGCATTCGTTTTAAGGCAGTGTAGTGGAGCACTCCGCGTGTGTAGCAGTTTTTTCGGTTGTATCCGACGTCGCTGGGTGGCAATCCCACTTTCCCCTGCAGAAAAGTGCTCGGGCAGCTCGACGAGCATCGCTGGTTCAATGGCATGTGCCTCAGTAGTGCAGTAGGCAGCGCGTAAGTCTCATAATCTTAAGGCTTGCCGGCACGATAGCTCAGCGTGTTCGGTCTGAGAGTTATCTGCCCTCTGTAATAAAAGACCGAGTCAACGATGAACTTGAACGGGCGCCATCGGACGTCCGCCCCCAACAAATGCAACGAAAGAAATGAGAAGAAAAAAAAAAAAAAATTGGTGAATGCTCGCTTAGCATGCGGACGGCCCGGGTTCGATTCCCGGCCGGTGCATCGTTCTGCTGTTCTCGCTATAATGCTGCCGCGCCGATTCCTCGCCTGAGCTGCGTCAGCCTCAGGAATGTATAGCAGGATTCGCTGTGAGAGGAACCATACACGCAGCACGCAATAGACCGTACTTGAACGGTCGCATGCTATTTCTGAACTCTGACGTCGGCCTGTCCCAACAGGCCGCTGTGTTCAGGTGCCGCAAGGGCGATGTACTGTAACCTCGGGCAGTGCTGCGTTCCGTTGAAAAAGCTGCGGCAGCAGTTTAATCTAGCAAGTAGGGAAAGCACGTGTAGCAACACAACAGATTCTTGAGAAAGCGCGAACTGTCTATCTCTAATATGAGAGACTTACCAAGTTTTCTGTAACGTTACTTGCAACGTGCCTCGGTAGCGCAGTAGGTAGCGCGTAAGTCTCATAATCTTAAGGTCGTGAGTTCGATCCTCACCCAGGGCATTTAATTTGCTGTACATCATGGCTGAATTAACGGCGTTGCTGTTGCTAGGGAACGAACTTAATTGTCGTTCGTTATCCATAAGGAGTCTACGCCTCAGCGTCAATACGTTTATTTCCAATTATGACAACGTACAACTTTGATCTTTCTCTTCCCTTGTTAGGAGTAAAATAATGAATAGTCAATTTCGGGCTGTGCGCCATGCCAGTCTGTAGGCGCAAATATGCTCGCAAACGGAGAACTGCACTGAGTCCAGATTCAGCACGAAATACGAGAGGAGACGGAGAAAAGCTCACGCTTATCGAGCAAATCCGGTGTGGTCTAGTGGCTAGGATACCTGGCTTTCACCCAGGAGGCCCGGGTTCGGTTCCCGGTACCGGAACGGAAGTTTTTGCGCACACAACGCTCCATGTTTTGGCCTTCGAACTGTCGTTTGTCGCCCACCTTCCGAAGCTTCGACCGAACGTAATCGGGGAAAACAGGCACATGATGCAATTACTGTCGGCACCGGAATAAAGGGAGAAGAGGCACTGGTCCGTTGTTGGGCTGCTACCAGCGTCAGTGGGAAGTCGGTGAAGTCGCCAGTTGCGCCAGAAGCCAGAAATTACCGTAGTACGCCTACACACGCGTTCCAGTTATTTACATTGCTTGCAGCCGCTCCATCCACAACGAGCGTGAGCCCGGATAGCTCAGTCGGTAGAGCATTAGGCTTTTAACCTAAGGGTCCAGGGTTCAAGTCCCTGTCCGGGCGAAGATTTTAACGTTTCCGTAATGGCTCGTCTCGTAGCGATGGTAGCCCTGCCGTAATCAGTGCACGGAGTTCGTTTCCTGTCAACATTCTGCGCAGACCCAGGGAAACTTGGGTTACGAGCAGTCGTGGCCGAGTGGTTAAGGCGTCTGACTAGAAATCAGATTCCCTCTGGGAGCGTAGGTTCGAGTCCTACCGACTGCGTCGGATTTTTCTTTTTTTGTTTAAGAACAACGAGCAGAAAATTTCGCAGATTGCCTGTCGTTTTGGTACCTCTCCACACCTCGCCTCTCACAGGCGTTTATAGTGCCTGTCCTTTTGATAAGGGCGAATTCCAAGCGTCAGCTTTCGCGTCAGCCGAGCAAAGTCGGGACAAGTCGGGACATACTACAGGATGGTCTGCGTGGAGCTACGACGAAAAAAACCTTCATTTAACAGCACGCGGCTCACATACTCATACGAAAAAAACTAGCGCCACTTGCGGTGGCCGGGAATCGAACCCGGATCAACTGCTTGGAAGGCAACTATGCTCACCATTACACCACCACCGCACAGCCGCTGCACGCAACGCCCCGCTGTGTCGCCTTCCTGCTCGCCAGCAGCGGCCCACGGTGATAGTAGCTGCAGGCGCTTTTCGAGGTAGGAGGGCGCATCCACACGCATTCGGGTAGCGCCTCCACGCACGCTGCGTCTTTGGGCAAGACTAGTCGCCGCGGCCGCAAGGTTACTCACACGATAGAGATGAGCATTCGTTTTAAGGCAGTGTAGTGGAGCACTCCGCATGTGTAGCAGTTTTTTCGGTTGTATCCGACGTCGCTGGGTGGCAATCCCACTTTCCCCTGCAGAAAAGTGCTCGGGCAGCTCGACGAGCATCGCTGGTTCAATGGCATGTGCCTCAGTAGTGCAGTAGGCAGCGCGTAAGTCTCATAATCTTAAGGCTTGCCGGCACGATAGCTCAGCGTGTTCGGTCTGAGAGTTATCTGCCCTCTGTAATAAAAGACCGAGTCAACGATGAACTTGAACGGGCGCCATCGGACGTCCGCCCCCAACAAATGCAACGAAAGAAATGAGAAGAAAAAAAAAAAAAATTGGTGAATGCTCGCTTAGCATGCGGACGGCCCGGGTTCGATTCCCGGCCGGTGCATCGTTCTGCTGTTCTCGCTATAATGCTGCCGCGCCGATTCCTCGCCTGAGCTGCGTCAGCCTCAGGAATGTATAGCAGGATTCGCTGTGAGAGGAACCATACACGCAGCACGCAATAGACCGTACTTGAACGGTCGCATGCTATTTCTGAACTCTGACGTCGGCCTGTCCCAACAGGCCGCTGTGTTCAGGTGCCGCAAGGGCGATGTACTGTAACCTCGGGCAGTGCTGCGTTCCGTTGAAAAAGCTGCGGCAGCAGTTTAATCTAGCAAGTAGGGAAAGCACGTGTAGCAACACAACAGATTCTTGAGAAAGCGCGAACTGTCTATCTCTAATATGAGAGACTTACCAAGTTTTCTGTAACGTTACTTGCAACGTGCCTCGGTAGCGCAGTAGGTAGCGCGTAAGTCTCATAATCTTAAGGTCGTGAGTTCGATCCTCACCCAGGGCATTTAATTTGCTGTACATCATGGCTGAATTAACGGCGTTGCTGTTGCTAGGGAACGAACTTAATTGTCGTTCGTTATCCATAAGGAGTCTACGCCTCAGCGTCAATACGTTTATTTCCAATTATGACAACGTACAACTTTGATCTTTCTCTTCCCTTGTTAGGAGTAAAATAATGAATAGTCAATTTCGGGCTGTGCGCCATGCCAGTCTGTAGGCGCAAATATGCTCGCAAACGGAGAACTGCACTGAGTCCAGATTCAGCACGAAATACGAGAGGAGACGGAGAAAAGCTCACGCTTATCGAGCAAATCCGGTGTGGTCTAGTGGCTAGGATACCTGGCTTTCACCCAGGAGGCCCGGGTTCGGTTCCCGGTACCGGAACGGAAGTTTTTGCGCACACAACGCTCCATGTTTTGGCCTTCGAACTGTCGTTTGTCGCCCACCTTCCGAAGCTTCGACCGAACGTAATCGGGGAAAACAGGCACATGATGCAATTACTGTCGGCACCGGAATAAAGGGAGAAGAGGCACTGGTCCGTTGTTGGGCTGCTACCAGCGTCAGTGGGAAGTCGGTGAAGTCGCCAGTTGCGCCAGAAGCCAGAAATTACCGTAGTACGCCTACACACGCGTTCCAGTTATTTACATTGCTTGCAGCCGCTCCATCCACAACGAGCGTGAGCCCGGATAGCTCAGTCGGTAGAGCATTAGGCTTTTAACCTAAGGGTCCAGGGTTCAAGTCCCTGTCCGGGCGAAGATTTTAACGTTTCCGTAATGGCTCGTCTCGTAGCGATGGTAGCCCTGCCGTAATCAGTGCACGGAGTTCGTTTCCTGTCAACATTCTGCGCAGACCCAGGGAAACTTGGGTTACGAGCAGTCGTGGCCGAGTGGTTAAGGCGTCTGACTAGAAATCAGATTCCCTCTGGGAGCGTAGGTTCGAGTCCTACCGACTGCGTCGGATTTTTCTTTTTTTGTTTAAGAACAACGAGCAGAAAATTTCGCAGATTGCCTGTCGTTTTGGTACCTCTCCACACCTCGCCTCTCACAGCCGTTTATAGTGCCTGTCCTTTTGATAAGGGCGAATTCCAAGCGTCAGCTTTCGCGTCAGCCGAGCAAAGTCGGGACAAGTCGGGACATACTACAGGATGGTCTGCGTGGAGCTACGACGAAAAAAACCTTCATTTAACAGCACGCGGCTCACATACTCATACGAAAAAAACTAGCGCCACTTGCGGTGGCCGGGAATCGAACCCGGATCAACTGCTTGGAAGGCAACTATGCTCACCATTACACCACCACCGCACAGCCGCTGCTCGCAACGCCCCGCTGTGTCGCCTTCCTGCCCGCCAGCAGCGGCCCACGGTGATAGTAGCTGCAGGCGCTTTTCGAGGTAGGAGGGCGCATCCACACGCATTCGGGTAGCGCCTCCACGCACGCTGCGTCTTTGGGCAAGACTAGTCGCCGCGGCCGCAAGGTTACTCACACGATAGAGATGAGCATTCGTTTTAAGGCAGTGTAGTGGAGCACTCCGCGTGTGTAGCAGTTTTTTCGGTTGTATCCGACGTCGCTGGGTGGCAATCCCACTTTCCCCTGCAGAAAAGTGCTCGGGCAGCTCGACGAGCATCGCTGGTTCAATGGCATGTGCCTCAGTAGTGCAGTAGGCAGCGCGTAAGTCTCATAATCTTAAGGCTTGCCGGCACGATAGCTCAGCGTGTTCGGTCTGAGAGTTATCTGCCCTCTGTAATAAAAGACCGAGTCAACGATGAACTTGAACGGGCGCCATCGGACGTCCGCCCCCAACAAATGCAACGAAAGAAATGAGAAGAAAAAAAAAAAAAAATTGGTGAATGCTCGCTTAGCATGCGGACGGCCCGGGTTCGATTCCCGGCCGGTGCATCGTTCTGCTGTTCTCGCTATAATGCTGCCGCGCCGATTCCTCGCCTGAGCTGCGTCAGCCTCAGGAATGTATAGCAGGATTCGCTGTGAGAGGAACCATACACGCAGCACGCAATAGACCGTACTTGAACGGTCGCATGCTATTTCTGAACTCTGACGTCGGCCTGTCCCAACAGGCCGCTGTGTTCAGGTGCCGCAAGGGCGATGTACTGTAACCTCGGGCAGTGCTGCGTTCCGTTGAAAAAGCTGCGGCAGCAGTTTAATCTAGCAAGTAGGGAAAGCACGTGTAGCAACACAACAGATTCTTGAGAAAGCGCGAACTGTCTATCTCTAATATGAGAGACTTACCAAGTTTTCTGTAACGTTACTTGCAACGTGCCTCGGTAGCGCAGTAGGTAGCGCGTAAGTCTCATAATCTTAAGGTCGTGAGTTCGATCCTCACCCAGGGCATTTAATTTGCTGTACATCATGGCTGAATTAACGGCGTTGCTGTTGCTAGGGAACGAACTTAATTGTCGTTCGTTATCCATAAGGAGTCTACGCCTCAGCGTCAATACGTTTATTTCCAATTATGACAACGTACAACTTTGATCTTTCTCTTCCCTTGTTAGGAGTAAAATAATGAATAGTCAATTTCGGGCTGTGCGCCATGCCAGTCTGTAGGCGCAAATATGCTCGCAAACGGAGAACTGCACTGAGTCCAGATTCAGCACGAAATACGAGAGGAGACGGAGAAAAGCTCACGCTTATCGAGCAAATCCGGTGTGGTCTAGTGGCTAGGATACCTGGCTTTCACCCAGGAGGCCCGGGTTCGGTTCCCGGTACCGGAACGGAAGTTTTTGCGCACACAACGCTCCATGTTTTGGCCTTCGAACTGTCGTTTGTCGCCCACCTTCCGAAGCTTCGACCGAACGTAATCGGGGAAAACAGGCACATGATGCAATTACTGTCGGCACCGGAATAAAGGGAGAAGAGGCACTGGTCCGTTGTTGGGCTGCTACCAGCGTCAGTGGGAAGTCGGTGAAGTCGCCAGTTGCGCCAGAAGCCAGAAATTACCGTAGTACGCCTACACACGCGTTCCAGTTATTTACATTGCTTGCAGCCGCTCCATCCACAACGAGCGTGAGCCCGGATAGCTCAGTCGGTAGAGCATTAGGCTTTTAACCTAAGGGTCCAGGGTTCAAGTCCCTGTCCGGGCGAAGATTTTAACGTTTCCGTAATGGCTCGTCTCGTAGCGATGGTAGCCCTGCCGTAATCAGTGCACGGAGTTCGTTTCCTGTCAACATTCTGCGCAGACCCAGGGAAACTTGGGTTACGAGCAGTCGTGGCCGAGTGGTTAAGGCGTCTGACTAGAAATCAGATTCCCTCTGGGAGCGTAGGTTCGAGTCCTACCGACTGCGTCGGATTTTTCTTTTTTTGTTTAAGAACAACGAGCAGAAAATTTCGCAGATTGCCTGTCGTTTTGGTACCTCTCCACACCTCGCCTCTCACAGCCGTTTATAGTGCCTGTCCTTTTGATAAGGGCGAATTCCAAGCGTCAGCTTTCGCGTCAGCCGAGCAAAGTCGGGACAAGTCGGGACATACTACAGGATGGTCTGCGTGGAGCTACGACGAAAAAAACCTTCATTTAACAGCACGCGGCTCACATACTCATACGAAAAAAACTAGCGCCACTTGCGGTGGCCGGGAATCGAACCCGGATCAACTGCTTGGAAGGCAACTATGCTCACCATTACACCACCACCGCACAGCCGCTGCTCGCAACGCCCCGCTGTGTCGCCTTCCTGCCCGCCAGCAGCGGCCCACGGTGATAGTAGCTGCAGGCGCTTTTCGAGGTAGGAGGGCGCATCCACACGCATTCGGGTAGCGCCTCCACGCACGCTGCGTCTTTGGGCAAGACTAGTCGCCGCGGCCGCAAGGTTACTCACACGATAGAGATGAGCATTCGTTTTAAGGCAGTGTAGTGGAGCACTCCGCGTGTGTAGCAGTTTTTTCGGTTGTATCCGACGTCGCTGGGTGGCAATCCCACTTTCCCCTGCAGAAAAGTGCTCGGGCAGCTCGACGAGCATCGCTGGTTCAATGGCATGTGCCTCAGTAGTGCAGTAGGCAGCGCGTAAGTCTCATAATCTTAAGGCTTGCCGGCACGATAGCTCAGCGTGTTCGGTCTGAGAGTTATCTGCCCTCTGTAATAAAAGACCGAGTCAACGATGAACTTGAACGGGCGCCATCGGACGTCCGCCCCCAACAAATGCAACGAAAGAAATGAGAAAAAAAAAAAAAAAAATTGGTGAATGCTCGCTTAGCATGCGGACGGCCCGGGTTCGATTCCCGGCCGGTGCATCGTTCTGCTGTTCTCGCTATAATGCTGCCGCGCCGATTCCTCGCCTGAGCTGCGTCAGCCTCAGGAATGTATAGCAGGATTCGCTGTGAGAGGAACCATACACGCAGCACGCAATAGACCGTACTTGAACGGTCGCATGCTATTTCTGAACTCTGACGTCGGCCTGTCCCAACAGGCCGCTGTGTTCAGGTGCCGCAAGGGCGATGTACTGTAACCTCGGGCAGTGCTGCGTTCCGTTGAAAAAGCTGCGGCAGCAGTTTAATCTAGCAAGTAGGGAAAGCACGTGTAGCAACACAACAGATTCTTGAGAAAGCGCGAACTGTCTATCTCTAATATGAGAGACTTACCAAGTTTTCTGTAACGTTACTTGCAACGTGCCTCGGTAGCGCAGTAGGTAGCGCGTAAGTCTCATAATCTTAAGGTCGTGAGTTCGATCCTCACCCGGGGCATTTAATTTGCTGTACATCATGGCTGAATTAACGGCGTTGCTGTTGCTAGGGAACGAACTTAATTGTCGTTCGTTATCCATAAGGAGTCTACGCCTCAGCGTCAATACGTTTATTTCCAATTATGACAACGTACAACTTTGATCTTTCTCTTCCCTTGTTAGGAGTAAAATAATGAATAGTCAATTTCGGGCTGTGCGCCATGCCAGTCTGTAGGCGCAAATATGCTCGCAAACGGAGAACTGCACTGAGTCCAGATTCAGCACGAAATACGAGAGGAGACGGAGAAAAGCTCACGCTTATCGAGCAAATCCGGTGTGGTCTAGTGGCTAGGATACCTGGCTTTCACCCAGGAGGCCCGGGTTCGGTTCCCGGTACCGGAACGGAAGTTTTTGCGCACACAACGCTCCATGTTTTGGCCTTCGAACTGTCGTTTGTCGCCCACCTTCCGAAGCTTCGACCGAACGTAATCGGGGAAAACAGGCACATGATGCAATTACTGTCGGCACCGGAATAAAGGGAGAAGAGGCACTGGTCCGTTGTTGGGCTGCTACCAGCGTCAGTGGGAAGTCGGTGAAGTCGCCAGTTGCGCCAGAAGCCAGAAATTACCGTAGTACGCCTACACACGCGTTCCAGTTATTTACATTGCTTGCAGCCGCTCCATCCACAACGAGCGTGAGCCCGGATAGCTCAGTCGGTAGAGCATTAGGCTTTTAACCTAAGGGTCCAGGGTTCAAGTCCCTGTCCGGGCGAAGATTTTAACGTTTCCGTAATGGCTCGTCTCGTAGCGATGGTAGCCCTGCCGTAATCAGTGCACGGAGTTCGTTTCCTGTCAACATTCTGCGCAGACCCAGGGAAACTTGGGTTACGAGCAGTCGTGGCCGAGTGGTTAAGGCGTCTGACTAGAAATCAGATTCCCTCTGGGAGCGTAGGTTCGAGTCCTACCGACTGCGTCGGATTTTTCTTTTTTTGTTTAAGAACAACGAGCAGAAAATTTCGCAGATTGCCTGTCGTTTTGGTACCTCTCCACACCTCGCCTCTCACAGCCGTTTATAGTGCCTGTCCTTTTGATAAGGGCGAATTCCAAGCGTCAGCTTTCGCGTCAGCCGAGCAAAGTCGGGACAAGTCGGGACATACTACAGGATGGTCTGCGTGGAGCTACGACGAAAAAAACCTTCATTTAACAGCACGCGGCTCACATACTCATACGAAAAAAACTAGCGCCACTTGCGGTGGCCGGGAATCGAACCCGGATCAACTGCTTGGAAGGCAACTATGCTCACCATTACACCACCACCGCACAGCCGCTGCTCGCAACGCCCCGCTGTGTCGCCTTCCTGCCCGCCAGCAGCGGCCCACGGTGATAGTAGCTGCAGGCGCTTTTCGACGTAGGAGGGCGCATCCACACGCATTCGGGTAGCGCCTCCACGCACGCTGCGTCTTTGGGCAAGACTAGTCGCCGCGGCCGCAAGGTTACTCACACGATAGAGATGAGCATTCGTTTTAAGGCAGTGTAGTGGAGCACTCCGCGTGTGTAGCAGTTTTTTCGGTTGTATCCGACGTCGCTGGGTGGCAATCCCACTTTCCCCTGCAGAAAAGTGCTCGGGCAGCTCGACGAGCATCGCTGGTTCAATGGCATGTGCCTCAGTAGTGCAGTAGGCAGCGCGTAAGTCTCATAATCTTAAGGCTTGCCGGCACGATAGCTCAGCGTGTTCGGTCTGAGAGTTATCTGCCCTCTGTAATAAAAGACCGAGTCAACGATGAACTTGAACGGGCGCCATCGGACGTCCGCCCCCAACAAATGCAACGAAAGAAATGAGAAAAAAAAAAAAAAAATTGGTGAATGCTCGCTTAGCATGCGGACGGCCCGGGTTCGATTCCCGGCCGGTGCATCGTTCTGCTGTTCTCGCTATAATGCTGCCGCGCCGATTCCTCGCCTGAGCTGCGTCAGCCTCAGGAATGTATAGCAGGATTCGCTGTGAGAGGAACCATACACGCAGCACGCAATAGACCGTACTTGAACGGTCGCATGCTATTTCTGAACTCTGACGTCGGCCTGTCCCAACAGGCCGCTGTGTTCAGGTGCCGCAAGGGCGATGTACTGTAACCTCGGGCAGTGCTGCGTTCCGTTGAAAAAGCTGCGGCAGCAGTTTAATCTAGCAAGTAGGGAAAGCACGTGTAGCAACACAACAGATTCTTGAGAAAGCGCGAACTGTCTATCTCTAATATGAGAGACTTACCAAGTTTTCTGTAACGTTACTTGCAACGTGCCTCGGTAGCGCAGTAGGTAGCGCGTAAGTCTCATAATCTTAAGGTCGTGAGTTCGATCCTCACCCAGGGCATTTAATTTGCTGTACATCATGGCTGAATTAACGGCGTTGCTGTTGCTAGGGAACGAACTTAATTGTCGTTCGTTATCCATAAGGAGTCTACGCCTCAGCGTCAATACGTTTATTTCCAATTATGACAACGTACAACTTTGATCTTTCTCTTCCCTTGTTAGGAGTAAAATAATGAATAGTCAATTTCGGGCTGTGCGCCATGCCAGTCTGTAGGCGCAAATATGCTCGCAAACGGAGAACTGCACTGAGTCCAGATTCAGCACGAAATACGAGAGGAGACGGAGAAAAGCTCACGCTTATCGAGCAAATCCGGTGTGGTCTAGTGGCTAGGATACCTGGCTTTCACCCAGGAGGCCCGGGTTCGGTTCCCGGTACCGGAACGGAAGTTTTTGCGCACACAACGCTCCATGTTTTGGCCTTCGAACTGTCGTTTGTCGCCCACCTTCCGAAGCTTCGACCGAACGTAATCGGGGAAAACAGGCACATGATGCAATTACTGTCGGCACCGGAATAAAGGGAGAAGAGGCACTGGTCCGTTGTTGGGCTGCTACCAGCGTCAGTGGGAAGTCGGTGAAGTCGCCAGTTGCGCCAGAAGCCAGAAATTACCGTAGTACGCCTACACACGCGTTCCAGTTATTTACATTGCTTGCAGCCGCTCCATCCACAACGAGCGTGAGCCCGGATAGCTCAGTCGGTAGAGCATTAGGCTTTTAACCTAAGGGTCCAGGGTTCAAGTCCCTGTCCGGGCGAAGATTTTAACGTTTCCGTAATGGCTCGTCTCGTAGCGATGGTAGCCCTGCCGTAATCAGTGCACGGAGTTCGTTTCCTGTCAACATTCTGCGCAGACCCAGGGAAACTTGGGTTACGAGCAGTCGTGGCCGAGTGGTTAAGGCGTCTGACTAGAAATCAGATTCCCTCTGGGAGCGTAGGTTCGAGTCCTACCGACTGCGTCGGATTTTTCTTTTTTTGTTTAAGAACAACGAGCAGAAAATTTCGCAGATTGCCTGTCGTTTTGGTACCTCTCCACACCTCGCCTCTCACAGCCGTTTATAGTGCCTGTCCTTTTGATAAGGGCGAATTCCAAGCGTCAGCTTTCGCGTCAGCCGAGCAAAGTCGGGACAAGTCGGGACATACTACAGGATGGTCTGCGTGGAGCTACGACGAAAAAAACCTTCATTTAACAGCACGCGGCTCACATACTCATACGAAAAAAACTAGCGCCACTTGCGGTGGCCGGGAATCGAACCCGGATCAACTGCTTGGAAGGCAACTATGCTCACCATTACACCACCACCGCACAGCCGCTGCTCGCAACGCCCCGCTGTGTCGCCTTCCTGCCCGCCAGCAGCGGCCCACGGTGATAGTAGCTGCAGGCGCTTTTCGACGTAGGAGGGCGCATCCACACGCATTCGGGTAGCGCCTCCACGCACGCTGCGTCTTTGGGCAAGACTAGTCGCCGCGGCCGCAAGGTTACTCACACGATAGAGATGAGCATTCGTTTTAAGGCAGTGTAGTGGAGCACTCCGCGTGTGTAGCAGTTTTTTCGGTTGTATCCGACGTCGCTGGGTGGCAATCCCACTTTCCCCTGCAGAAAAGTGCTCGGGCAGCTCGACGAGCATCGCTGGTTCAATGGCATGTGCCTCAGTAGTGCAGTAGGCAGCGCGTAAGTCTCATAATCTTAAGGCTTGCCGGCACGATAGCTCAGCGTGTTCGGTCTGAGAGTTATCTGCCCTCTGTAATAAAAGACCGAGTCAACGATGAACTTGAACGGGCGCCATCGGACGTCCGCCCCCAACAAATGCAACGAAAGAAATGAGAAAAAAAAAAAAAAAATTGGTGAATGCTCGCTTAGCATGCGGACGGCCCGGGTTCGATTCCCGGCCGGTGCATCGTTCTGCTGTTCTCGCTATAATGCTGCCGCGCCGATTCCTCGCCTGAGCTGCGTCAGCCTCAGGAATGTATAGCAGGATTCGCTGTGAGAGGAACCATACACGCAGCACGCAATAGACCGTACTTGAACGGTCGCATGCTATTTCTGAACTCTGACGTCGGCCTGTCCCAACAGGCCGCTGTGTTCAGGTGCCGCAAGGGCGATGTACTGTAACCTCGGGCAGTGCTGCGTTCCGTTGAAAAAGCTGCGGCAGCAGTTTAATCTAGCAAGTAGGGAAAGCACGTGTAGCAACACAACAGATTCTTGAGAAAGCGCGAACTGTCTATCTCTAATATGAGAGACTTACCAAGTTTTCTGTAACGTTACTTGCAACGTGCCTCGGTAGCGCAGTAGGTAGCGCGTAAGTCTCATAATCTTAAGGTCGTGAGTTCGATCCTCACCCAGGGCATTTAATTTGCTGTACATCATGGCTGAATTAACGGCGTTGCTGTTGCTAGGGAACGAACTTAATTGTCGTTCGTTATCCATAAGGAGTCTACGCCTCAGCGTCAATACGTTTATTTCCAATTATGACAACGTACAACTTTGATCTTTCTCTTCCCTTGTTAGGAGTAAAATAATGAATAGTCAATTTCGGGCTGTGCGCCATGCCAGTCTGTAGGCGCAAATATGCTCGCAAACGGAGAACTGCACTGAGTCCAGATTCAGCACGAAATACGAGAGGAGACGGAGAAAAGCTCACGCTTATCGAGCAAATCCGGTGTGGTCTAGTGGCTAGGATACCTGGCTTTCACCCAGGAGGCCCGGGTTCGGTTCCCGGTACCGGAACGGAAGTTTTTGCGCACACAACGCTCCATGTTTTGGCCTTCGAACTGTCGTTTGTCGCCCACCTTCCGAAGCTTCGACCGAACGTAATCGGGGAAAACAGGCACATGATGCAATTACTGTCGGCACCGGAATAAAGGGAGAAGAGGCACTGGTCCGTTGTTGGGCTGCTACCAGCGTCAGTGGGAAGTCGGTGAAGTCGCCAGTTGCGCCAGAAGCCAGAAATTACCGTAGTACGCCTACACACGCGTTCCAGTTATTTACATTGCTTGCAGCCGCTCCATCCACAACGAGCGTGAGCCCGGATAGCTCAGTCGGTAGAGCATTAGGCTTTTAACCTAAGGGTCCAGGGTTCAAGTCCCTGTCCGGGCGAAGATTTTAACGTTTCCGTAATGGCTCGTCTCGTAGCGATGGTAGCCCTGCCGTAATCAGTGCACGGAGTTCGTTTCCTGTCAACATTCTGCGCAGACCCAGGGAAACTTGGGTTACGAGCAGTCGTGGCCGAGTGGTTAAGGCGTCTGACTAGAAATCAGATTCCCTCTGGGAGCGTAGGTTCGAGTCCTACCGACTGCGTCGGATTTTTCTTTTTTTGTTTAAGAACAACGAGCAGAAAATTTCGCAGATTGCCTGTCGTTTTGGTACCTCTCCACACCTCGCCTCTCACAGGCGTTTATAGTGCCTGTCCTTTTGATAAGGGCGAATTCCAAGCGTCAGCTTTCGCGTCAGCCGAGCAAAGTCGGGACAAGTCGGGACATACTACAGGATGGTCTGCGTGGAGCTACGACGAAAAAAACCTTCATTTAACAGCACGCGGCTCACATACTCATACGAAAAAAACTAGCGCCACTTGCGGTGGCCGGGAATCGAACCCGGATCAACTGCTTGGAAGGCAACTATGCTCACCATTACACCACCACCGCACAGCCGCTGCACGCAACGCCCCGCTGTGTCGCCTTCCTGCTCGCCAGCAGCGGCCCACGGTGATAGTAGCTGCAGGCGCTTTTCGAGGTAGGAGGGCGCATCCACACGCATTCGGGTAGCGCCTCCACGCACGCTGCGTCTTTGGGCAAGACTAGTCGCCGCGGCCGCAAGGTTACTCACACGATAGAGATGAGCATTCGTTTTAAGGCAGTGTAGTGGAGCACTCCGCATGTGTAGCAGTTTTTTCGGTTGTATCCGACGTCGCTGGGTGGCAATCCCACTTTCCCCTGCAGAAAAGTGCTCGGGCAGCTCGACGAGCATCGCTGGTTCAATGGCATGTGCCTCAGTAGTGCAGTAGGCAGCGCGTAAGTCTCATAATCTTAAGGCTTGCCGGCACGATAGCTCAGCGTGTTCGGTCTGAGAGTTATCTGCCCTCTGTAATAAAAGACCGAGTCAACGATGAACTTGAACGGGCGCCATCGGACGTCCGCCCCCAACAAATGCAACGAAAGAAATGAGAAGAAAAAAAAAAAAAAATTGGTGAATGCTCGCTTAGCATGCGGACGGCCCGGGTTCGATTCCCGGCCGGTGCATCGTTCTGCTGTTCTCGCTATAATGCTGCCGCGCCGATTCCTCGCCTGAGCTGCGTCAGCCTCAGGAATGTATAGCAGGATTCGCTGTGAGAGGAACCATACACGCAGCACGCAATAGACCGTACTTGAACGGTCGCATGCTATTTCTGAACTCTGACGTCGGCCTGTCCCAACAGGCCGCTGTGTTCAGGTGCCGCAAGGGCGATGTACTGTAACCTCGGGCAGTGCTGCGTTCCGTTGAAAAAGCTGCGGCAGCAGTTTAATCTAGCAAGTAGGGAAAGCACGTGTAGCAACACAACAGATTCTTGAGAAAGCGCGAACTGTCTATCTCTAATATGAGAGACTTACCAAGTTTTCTGTAACGTTACTTGCAACGTGCCTCGGTAGCGCAGTAGGTAGCGCGTAAGTCTCATAATCTTAAGGTCGTGAGTTCGATCCTCACCCAGGGCATTTAATTTGCTGTACATCATGGCTGAATTAACGGCGTTGCTGTTGCTAGGGAACGAACTTAATTGTCGTTCGTTATCCATAAGGAGTCTACGCCTCAGCGTCAATACGTTTATTTCCAATTATGACAACGTACAACTTTGATCTTTCTCTTCCCTTGTTAGGAGTAAAATAATGAATAGTCAATTTCGGGCTGTGCGCCATGCCAGTCTGTAGGCGCAAATATGCTCGCAAACGGAGAACTGCACTGAGTCCAGATTCAGCACGAAATACGAGAGGAGACGGAGAAAAGCTCACGCTTATCGAGCAAATCCGGTGTGGTCTAGTGGCTAGGATACCTGGCTTTCACCCAGGAGGCCCGGGTTCGGTTCCCGGTACCGGAACGGAAGTTTTTGCGCACACAACGCTCCATGTTTTGGCCTTCGAACTGTCGTTTGTCGCCCACCTTCCGAAGCTTCGACCGAACGTAATCGGGGAAAACAGGCACATGATGCAATTACTGTCGGCACCGGAATAAAGGGAGAAGAGGCACTGGTCCGTTGTTGGGCTGCTACCAGCGTCAGTGGGAAGTCGGTGAAGTCGCCAGTTGCGCCAGAAGCCAGAAATTACCGTAGTACGCCTACACACGCGTTCCAGTTATTTACATTGCTTGCAGCCGCTCCATCCACAACGAGCGTGAGCCCGGATAGCTCAGTCGGTAGAGCATTAGGCTTTTAACCTAAGGGTCCAGGGTTCAAGTCCCTGTCCGGGCGAAGATTTTAACGTTTCCGTAATGGCTCGTCTCGTAGCGATGGTAGCCCTGCCGTAATCAGTGCACGGAGTTCGTTTCCTGTCAACATTCTGCGCAGACCCAGGGAAACTTGGGTTACGAGCAGTCGTGGCCGAGTGGTTAAGGCGTCTGACTAGAAATCAGATTCCCTCTGGGAGCGTAGGTTCGAGTCCTACCGACTGCGTCGGATTTTTCTTTTTTTGTTTAAGAACAACGAGCAGAAAATTTCGCAGATTGCCTGTCGTTTTGGTACCTCTCCACACCTCGCCTCTCACAGCCGTTTATAGTGCCTGTCCTTTTGATAAGGGCGAATTCCAAGCGTCAGCTTTCGCGTCAGCCGAGCAAAGTCGGGACAAGTCGGGACATACTACAGGATGGTCTGCGTGGAGCTACGACGAAAAAAACCTTCATTTAACAGCACGCGGCTCACATACTCATACGAAAAAAACTAGCGCCACTTGCGGTGGCCGGGAATCGAACCCGGATCAACTGCTTGGAAGGCAACTATGCTCACCATTACACCACCACCGCACAGCCGCTGCTCGCAACGCCCCGCTGTGTCGCCTTCCTGCCCGCCAGCAGCGGCCCACGGTGATAGTAGCTGCAGGCGCTTTTCGAGGTAGGAGGGCGCATCCACACGCATTCGGGTAGCGCCTCCACGCACGCTGCGTCTTTGGGCAAGACTAGTCGCCGCGGCCGCAAGGTTACTCACACGATAGAGATGAGCATTCGTTTTAAGGCAGTGTAGTGGAGCACTCCGCGTGTGTAGCAGTTTTTTCGGTTGTATCCGACGTCGCTGGGTGGCAATCCCACTTTCCCCTGCAGAAAAGTGCTCGGGCAGCTCGACGAGCATCGCTGGTTCAATGGCATGTGCCTCAGTAGTGCAGTAGGCAGCGCGTAAGTCTCATAATCTTAAGGCTTGCCGGCACGATAGCTCAGCGTGTTCGGTCTGAGAGTTATCTGCCCTCTGTAATAAAAGACCGAGTCAACGATGAACTTGAACGGGCGCCATCGGACGTCCGCCCCCAACAAATGCAACGAAAGAAATGAGAAGAAAAAAAAAAAAAAATTGGTGAATGCTCGCTTAGCATGCGGACGGCCCGGGTTCGATTCCCGGCCGGTGCATCGTTCTGCTGTTCTCGCTATAATGCTGCCGCGCCGATTCCTCGCCTGAGCTGCGTCAGCCTCAGGAATGTATAGCAGGATTCGCTGTGAGAGGAACCATACACGCAGCACGCAATAGACCGTACTTGAACGGTCGCATGCTATTTCTGAACTCTGACGTCGGCCTGTCCCAACAGGCCGCTGTGTTCAGGTGCCGCAAGGGCGATGTACTGTAACCTCGGGCAGTGCTGCGTTCCGTTGAAAAAGCTGCGGCAGCAGTTTAATCTAGCAAGTAGGGAAAGCACGTGTAGCAACACAACAGATTCTTGAGAAAGCGCGAACTGTCTATCTCTAATATGAGAGACTTACCAAGTTTTCTGTAACGTTACTTGCAACGTGCCTCGGTAGCGCAGTAGGTAGCGCGTAAGTCTCATAATCTTAAGGTCGTGAGTTCGATCCTCACCCAGGGCATTTAATTTGCTGTACATCATGGCTGAATTAACGGCGTTGCTGTTGCTAGGGAACGAACTTAATTGTCGTTCGTTATCCATAAGGAGTCTACGCCTCAGCGTCAATACGTTTATTTCCAATTATGACAACGTACAACTTTGATCTTTCTCTTCCCTTGTTAGGAGTAAAATAATGAATAGTCAATTTCGGGCTGTGCGCCATGCCAGTCTGTAGGCGCAAATATGCTCGCAAACGGAGAACTGCACTGAGTCCAGATTCAGCACGAAATACGAGAGGAGACGGAGAAAAGCTCACGCTTATCGAGCAAATCCGGTGTGGTCTAGTGGCTAGGATACCTGGCTTTCACCCAGGAGGCCCGGGTTCGGTTCCCGGTACCGGAACGGAAGTTTTTGCGCACACAACGCTCCATGTTTTGGCCTTCGAACTGTCGTTTGTCGCCCACCTTCCGAAGCTTCGACCGAACGTAATCGGGGAAAACAGGCACATGATGCAATTACTGTCGGCACCGGAATAAAGGGAGAAGAGGCACTGGTCCGTTGTTGGGCTGCTACCAGCGTCAGTGGGAAGTCGGTGAAGTCGCCAGTTGCGCCAGAAGCCAGAAATTACCGTAGTACGCCTACACACGCGTTCCAGTTATTTACATTGCTTGCAGCCGCTCCATCCACAACGAGCGTGAGCCCGGATAGCTCAGTCGGTAGAGCATTAGGCTTTTAACCTAAGGGTCCAGGGTTCAAGTCCCTGTCCGGGCGAAGATTTTAACGTTTCCGTAATGGCTCGTCTCGTAGCGATGGTAGCCCTGCCGTAATCAGTGCACGGAGTTCGTTTCCTGTCAACATTCTGCGCAGACCCAGGGAAACTTGGGTTACGAGCAGTCGTGGCCGAGTGGTTAAGGCGTCTGACTAGAAATCAGATTCCCTCTGGGAGCGTAGGTTCGAGTCCTACCGACTGCGTCGGATTTTTCTTTTTTTGTTTAAGAACAACGAGCAGAAAATTTCGCAGATTGCCTGTCGTTTTGGTACCTCTCCACACCTCGCCTCTCACAGCCGTTTATAGTGCCTGTCCTTTTGATAAGGGCGAATTCCAAGCGTCAGCTTTCGCGTCAGCCGAGCAAAGTCGGGACAAGTCGGGACATACTACAGGATGGTCTGCGTGGAGCTACGACGAAAAAAACCTTCATTTAACAGCACGCGGCTCACATACTCATACGAAAAAAACTAGCGCCACTTGCGGTGGCCGGGAATCGAACCCGGATCAACTGCTTGGAAGGCAACTATGCTCACCATTACACCACCACCGCACAGCCGCTGCTCGCAACGCCCCGCTGTGTCGCCTTCCTGCCCGCCAGCAGCGGCCCACGGTGATAGTAGCTGCAGGCGCTTTTCGAGGTAGGAGGGCGCATCCACACGCATTCGGGTAGCGCCTCCACGCACGCTGCGTCTTTGGGCAAGACTAGTCGCCGCGGCCGCAAGGTTACTCACACGATAGAGATGAGCATTCGTTTTAAGGCAGTGTAGTGGAGCACTCCGCGTGTGTAGCAGTTTTTTCGGTTGTATCCGACGTCGCTGGGTGGCAATCCCACTTTCCCCTGCAGAAAAGTGCTCGGGCAGCTCGACGAGCATCGCTGGTTCAATGGCATGTGCCTCAGTAGTGCAGTAGGCAGCGCGTAAGTCTCATAATCTTAAGGCTTGCCGGCACGATAGCTCAGCGTGTTCGGTCTGAGAGTTATCTGCCCTCTGTAATAAAAGACCGAGTCAACGATGAACTTGAACGGGCGCCATCGGACGTCCGCCCCCAACAAATGCAACGAAAGAAATGAGAAAAAAAAAAAAAAAAATTGGTGAATGCTCGCTTAGCATGCGGACGGCCCGGGTTCGATTCCCGGCCGGTGCATCGTTCTGCTGTTCTCGCTATAATGCTGCCGCGCCGATTCCTCGCCTGAGCTGCGTCAGCCTCAGGAATGTATAGCAGGATTCGCTGTGAGAGGAACCATACACGCAGCACGCAATAGACCGTACTTGAACGGTCGCATGCTATTTCTGAACTCTGACGTCGGCCTGTCCCAACAGGCCGCTGTGTTCAGGTGCCGCAAGGGCGATGTACTGTAACCTCGGGCAGTGCTGCGTTCCGTTGAAAAAGCTGCGGCAGCAGTTTAATCTAGCAAGTAGGGAAAGCACGTGTAGCAACACAACAGATTCTTGAGAAAGCGCGAACTGTCTATCTCTAATATGAGAGACTTACCAAGTTTTCTGTAACGTTACTTGCAACGTGCCTCGGTAGCGCAGTAGGTAGCGCGTAAGTCTCATAATCTTAAGGTCGTGAGTTCGATCCTCACCCAGGGCATTTAATTTGCTGTACATCATGGCTGAATTAACGGCGTTGCTGTTGCTAGGGAACGAACTTAATTGTCGTTCGTTATCCATAAGGAGTCTACGCCTCAGCGTCAATACGTTTATTTCCAATTATGACAACGTACAACTTTGATCTTTCTCTTCCCTTGTTAGGAGTAAAATAATGAATAGTCAATTTCGGGCTGTGCGCCATGCCAGTCTGTAGGCGCAAATATGCTCGCAAACGGAGAACTGCACTGAGTCCAGATTCAGCACGAAATACGAGAGGAGACGGAGAAAAGCTCACGCTTATCGAGCAAATCCGGTGTGGTCTAGTGGCTAGGATACCTGGCTTTCACCCAGGAGGCCCGGGTTCGGTTCCCGGTACCGGAACGGAAGTTTTTGCGCACACAACGCTCCATGTTTTGGCCTTCGAACTGTCGTTTGTCGCCCACCTTCCGAAGCTTCGACCGAACGTAATCGGGGAAAACAGGCACATGATGCAATTACTGTCGGCACCGGAATAAAGGGAGAAGAGGCACTGGTCCGTTGTTGGGCTGCTACCAGCGTCAGTGGGAAGTCGGTGAAGTCGCCAGTTGCGCCAGAAGCCAGAAATTACCGTAGTACGCCTACACACGCGTTCCAGTTATTTACATTGCTTGCAGCCGCTCCATCCACAACGAGCGTGAGCCCGGATAGCTCAGTCGGTAGAGCATTAGGCTTTTAACCTAAGGGTCCAGGGTTCAAGTCCCTGTCCGGGCGAAGATTTTAACGTTTCCGTAATGGCTCGTCTCGTAGCGATGGTAGCCCTGCCGTAATCAGTGCACGGAGTTCGTTTCCTGTCAACATTCTGCGCAGACCCAGGGAAACTTGGGTTACGAGCAGTCGTGGCCGAGTGGTTAAGGCGTCTGACTAGAAATCAGATTCCCTCTGGGAGCGTAGGTTCGAGTCCTACCGACTGCGTCGGATTTTTCTTTTTTTGTTTAAGAACAACGAGCAGAAAATTTCGCAGATTGCCTGTCGTTTTGGTACCTCTCCACACCTCGCCTCTCACAGGCGTTTATAGTGCCTGTCCTTTTGATAAGGGCGAATTCCAAGCGTCAGCTTTCGCGTCAGCCGAGCAAAGTCGGGACAAGTCGGGACATACTACAGGATGGTCTGCGTGGAGCTACGACGAAAAAAACCTTCATTTAACAGCACGCGGCTCACATACTCATACGAAAAAAACTAGCGCCACTTGCGGTGGCCGGGAATCGAACCCGGATCAACTGCTTGGAAGGCAACTATGCTCACCATTACACCACCACCGCACAGCCGCTGCACGCAACGCCCCGCTGTGTCGCCTTCCTGCTCGCCAGCAGCGGCCCACGGTGATAGTAGCTGCAGGCGCTTTTCGAGGTAGGAGGGCGCATCCACACGCATTCGGGTAGCGCCTCCACGCACGCTGCGTCTTTGGGCAAGACTAGTCGCCGCGGCCGCAAGGTTACTCACACGATAGAGATGAGCATTCGTTTTAAGGCAGTGTAGTGGAGCACTCCGCATGTGTAGCAGTTTTTTCGGTTGTATCCGACGTCGCTGGGTGGCAATCCCACTTTCCCCTGCAGAAAAGTGCTCGGGCAGCTCGACGAGCATCGCTGGTTCAATGGCATGTGCCTCAGTAGTGCAGTAGGCAGCGCGTAAGTCTCATAATCTTAAGGCTTGCCGGCACGATAGCTCAGCGTGTTCGGTCTGAGAGTTATCTGCCCTCTGTAATAAAAGACCGAGTCAACGATGAACTTGAACGGGCGCCATCGGACGTCCGCCCCCAACAAATGCAACGAAAGAAATGAGAAGAAAAAAAAAAAAAAATTGGTGAATGCTCGCTTAGCATGCGGACGGCCCGGGTTCGATTCCCGGCCGGTGCATCGTTCTGCTGTTCTCGCTATAATGCTGCCGCGCCGATTCCTCGCCTGAGCTGCGTCAGCCTCAGGAATGTATAGCAGGATTCGCTGTGAGAGGAACCATACACGCAGCACGCAATAGACCGTACTTGAACGGTCGCATGCTATTTCTGAACTCTGACGTCGGCCTGTCCCAACAGGCCGCTGTGTTCAGGTGCCGCAAGGGCGATGTACTGTAACCTCGGGCAGTGCTGCGTTCCGTTGAAAAAGCTGCGGCAGCAGTTTAATCTAGCAAGTAGGGAAAGCACGTGTAGCAACACAACAGATTCTTGAGAAAGCGCGAACTGTCTATCTCTAATATGAGAGACTTACCAAGTTTTCTGTAACGTTACTTGCAACGTGCCTCGGTAGCGCAGTAGGTAGCGCGTAAGTCTCATAATCTTAAGGTCGTGAGTTCGATCCTCACCCGGGGCATTTAATTTGCTGTACATCATGGCTGAATTAACGGCGTTGCTGTTGCTAGGGAACGAACTTAATTGTCGTTCGTTATCCATAAGGAGTCTACGCCTCAGCGTCAATACGTTTATTTCCAATTATGACAACGTACAACTTTGATCTTTCTCTTCCCTTGTTAGGAGTAAAATAATGAATAGTCAATTTCGGGCTGTGCGCCATGCCAGTCTGTAGGCGCAAATATGCTCGCAAACGGAGAACTGCACTGAGTCCAGATTCAGCACGAAATACGAGAGGAGACGGAGAAAAGCTCACGCTTATCGAGCAAATCCGGTGTGGTCTAGTGGCTAGGATACCTGGCTTTCACCCAGGAGGCCCGGGTTCGGTTCCCGGTACCGGAACGGAAGTTTTTGCGCACACAACGCTCCATGTTTTGGCCTTCGAACTGTCGTTTGTCGCCCACCTTCCGAAGCTTCGACCGAACGTAATCGGGGAAAACAGGCACATGATGCAATTACTGTCGGCACCGGAATAAAGGGAGAAGAGGCACTGGTCCGTTGTTGGGCTGCTACCAGCGTCAGTGGGAAGTCGGTGAAGTCGCCAGTTGCGCCAGAAGCCAGAAATTACCGTAGTACGCCTACACACGCGTTCCAGTTATTTACATTGCTTGCAGCCGCTCCATCCACAACGAGCGTGAGCCCGGATAGCTCAGTCGGTAGAGCATTAGGCTTTTAACCTAAGGGTCCAGGGTTCAAGTCCCTGTCCGGGCGAAGATTTTAACGTTTCCGTAATGGCTCGTCTCGTAGCGATGGTAGCCCTGCCGTAATCAGTGCACGGAGTTCGTTTCCTGTCAACATTCTGCGCAGACCCAGGGAAACTTGGGTTACGAGCAGTCGTGGCCGAGTGGTTAAGGCGTCTGACTAGAAATCAGATTCCCTCTGGGAGCGTAGGTTCGAGTCCTACCGACTGCGTCGGATTTTTCTTTTTTTGTTTAAGAACAACGAGCAGAAAATTTCGCAGATTGCCTGTCGTTTTGGTACCTCTCCACACCTCGCCTCTCACAGGCGTTTATAGTGCCTGTCCTTTTGATAAGGGCGAATTCCAAGCGTCAGCTTTCGCGTCAGCCGAGCAAAGTCGGGACAAGTCGGGACATACTACAGGATGGTCTGCGTGGAGCTACGACGAAAAAAACCTTCATTTAACAGCACGCGGCTCACATACTCATACGAAAAAAACTAGCGCCACTTGCGGTGGCCGGGAATCGAACCCGGATCAACTGCTTGGAAGGCAACTATGCTCACCATTACACCACCACCGCACAGCCGCTGCACGCAACGCCCCGCTGTGTCGCCTTCCTGCTCGCCAGCAGCGGCCCACGGTGATAGTAGCTGCAGGCGCTTTTCGAGGTAGGAGGGCGCATCCACACGCATTCGGGTAGCGCCTCCACGCACGCTGCGTCTTTGGGCAAGACTAGTCGCCGCGGCCGCAAGGTTACTCACACGATAGAGATGAGCATTCGTTTTAAGGCAGTGTAGTGGAGCACTCCGCATGTGTAGCAGTTTTTTCGGTTGTATCCGACGTCGCTGGGTGGCAATCCCACTTTCCCCTGCAGAAAAGTGCTCGGGCAGCTCGACGAGCATCGCTGGTTCAATGGCATGTGCCTCAGTAGTGCAGTAGGCAGCGCGTAAGTCTCATAATCTTAAGGCTTGCCGGCACGATAGCTCAGCGTGTTCGGTCTGAGAGTTATCTGCCCTCTGTAATAAAAGACCGAGTCAACGATGAACTTGAACGGGCGCCATCGGACGTCCGCCCCCAACAAATGCAACGAAAGAAATGAGAAGAAAAAAAAAAAAAATTGGTGAATGCTCGCTTAGCATGCGGACGGCCCGGGTTCGATTCCCGGCCGGTGCATCGTTCTGCTGTTCTCGCTATAATGCTGCCGCGCCGATTCCTCGCCTGAGCTGCGTCAGCCTCAGGAATGTATAGCAGGATTCGCTGTGAGAGGAACCATACACGCAGCACGCAATAGACCGTACTTGAACGGTCGCATGCTATTTCTGAACTCTGACGTCGGCCTGTCCCAACAGGCCGCTGTGTTCAGGTGCCGCAAGGGCGATGTACTGTAACCTCGGGCAGTGCTGCGTTCCGTTGAAAAAGCTGCGGCAGCAGTTTAATCTAGCAAGTAGGGAAAGCACGTGTAGCAACACAACAGATTCTTGAGAAAGCGCGAACTGTCTATCTCTAATATGAGAGACTTACCAAGTTTTCTGTAACGTTACTTGCAACGTGCCTCGGTAGCGCAGTAGGTAGCGCGTAAGTCTCATAATCTTAAGGTCGTGAGTTCGATCCTCACCCAGGGCATTTAATTTGCTGTACATCATGGCTGAATTAACGGCGTTGCTGTTGCTAGGGAACGAACTTAATTGTCGTTCGTTATCCATAAGGAGTCTACGCCTCAGCGTCAATACGTTTATTTCCAATTATGACAACGTACAACTTTGATCTTTCTCTTCCCTTGTTAGGAGTAAAATAATGAATAGTCAATTTCGGGCTGTGCGCCATGCCAGTCTGTAGGCGCAAATATGCTCGCAAACGGAGAACTGCACTGAGTCCAGATTCAGCACGAAATACGAGAGGAGACGGAGAAAAGCTCACGCTTATCGAGCAAATCCGGTGTGGTCTAGTGGCTAGGATACCTGGCTTTCACCCAGGAGGCCCGGGTTCGGTTCCCGGTACCGGAACGGAAGTTTTTGCGCACACAACGCTCCATGTTTTGGCCTTCGAACTGTCGTTTGTCGCCCACCTTCCGAAGCTTCGACCGAACGTAATCGGGGAAAACAGGCACATGATGCAATTACTGTCGGCACCGGAATAAAGGGAGAAGAGGCACTGGTCCGTTGTTGGGCTGCTACCAGCGTCAGTGGGAAGTCGGTGAAGTCGCCAGTTGCGCCAGAAGCCAGAAATTACCGTAGTACGCCTACACACGCGTTCCAGTTATTTACATTGCTTGCAGCCGCTCCATCCACAACGAGCGTGAGCCCGGATAGCTCAGTCGGTAGAGCATTAGGCTTTTAACCTAAGGGTCCAGGGTTCAAGTCCCTGTCCGGGCGAAGATTTTAACGTTTCCGTAATGGCTCGTCTCGTAGCGATGGTAGCCCTGCCGTAATCAGTGCACGGAGTTCGTTTCCTGTCAACATTCTGCGCAGACCCAGGGAAACTTGGGTTACGAGCAGTCGTGGCCGAGTGGTTAAGGCGTCTGACTAGAAATCAGATTCCCTCTGGGAGCGTAGGTTCGAGTCCTACCGACTGCGTCGGATTTTTCTTTTTTTGTTTAAGAACAACGAGCAGAAAATTTCGCAGATTGCCTGTCGTTTTGGTACCTCTCCACACCTCGCCTCTCACAGCCGTTTATAGTGCCTGTCCTTTTGATAAGGGCGAATTCCAAGCGTCAGCTTTCGCGTCAGCCGAGCAAAGTCGGGACAAGTCGGGACATACTACAGGATGGTCTGCGTGGAGCTACGACGAAAAAAACCTTCATTTAACAGCACGCGGCTCACATACTCATACGAAAAAAACTAGCGCCACTTGCGGTGGCCGGGAATCGAACCCGGATCAACTGCTTGGAAGGCAACTATGCTCACCATTACACCACCACCGCACAGCCGCTGCTCGCAACGCCCCGCTGTGTCGCCTTCCTGCCCGCCAGCAGCGGCCCACGGTGATAGTAGCTGCAGGCGCTTTTCGAGGTAGGAGGGCGCATCCACACGCATTCGGGTAGCGCCTCCACGCACGCTGCGTCTTTGGGCAAGACTAGTCGCCGCGGCCGCAAGGTTACTCACACGATAGAGATGAGCATTCGTTTTAAGGCAGTGTAGTGGAGCACTCCGCGTGTGTAGCAGTTTTTTCGGTTGTATCCGACGTCGCTGGGTGGCAATCCCACTTTCCCCTGCAGAAAAGTGCTCGGGCAGCTCGACGAGCATCGCTGGTTCAATGGCATGTGCCTCAGTAGTGCAGTAGGCAGCGCGTAAGTCTCATAATCTTAAGGCTTGCCGGCACGATAGCTCAGCGTGTTCGGTCTGAGAGTTATCTGCCCTCTGTAATAAAAGACCGAGTCAACGATGAACTTGAACGGGCGCCATCGGACGTCCGCCCCCAACAAATGCAACGAAAGAAATGAGAAAAAAAAAAAAAAAAATTGGTGAATGCTCGCTTAGCATGCGGACGGCCCGGGTTCGATTCCCGGCCGGTGCATCGTTCTGCTGTTTCTCGCTATAATGCTGCCGCGCCGATTCCTCGCCTGAGCTGCGTCAGCCTCAGGAATGTATAGCAGGATTCGCTGTGAGAGGAACCATACACGCAGCACGCAATAGACCGTACTTGAACGGTCGCATGCTATTTCTGAACTCTGACGTCGGCCTGTCCCAACAGGCCGCTGTGTTCAGGTGCCGCAAGGGCGATGTACTGTAACCTCGGGCAGTGCTGCGTTCCGTTGAAAAAGCTGCGGCAGCAGTTTAATCTAGCAAGTAGGGAAAGCACGTGTAGCAACACAACAGATTCTTGAGAAAGCGCGAACTGTCTATCTCTAATATGAGAGACTTACCAAGTTTTCTGTAACGTTACTTGCAACGTGCCTCGGTAGCGCAGTAGGTAGCGCGTAAGTCTCATAATCTTAAGGTCGTGAGTTCGATCCTCACCCAGGGCATTTAATTTGCTGTACATCATGGCTGAATTAACGGCGTTGCTGTTGCTAGGGAACGAACTTAATTGTCGTTCGTTATCCATAAGGAGTCTACGCCTCAGCGTCAATACGTTTATTTCCAATTATGACAACGTACAACTTTGATCTTTCTCTTCCCTTGTTAGGAGTAAAATAATGAATAGTCAATTTCGGGCTGTGCGCCATGCCAGTCTGTAGGCGCAAATATGCTCGCAAACGGAGAACTGCACTGAGTCCAGATTCAGCACGAAATACGAGAGGAGACGGAGAAAAGCTCACGCTTATCGAGCAAATCCGGTGTGGTCTAGTGGCTAGGATACCTGGCTTTCACCCAGGAGGCCCGGGTTCGGTTCCCGGTACCGGAACGGAAGTTTTTGCGCACACAACGCTCCATGTTTTGGCCTTCGAACTGTCGTTTGTCGCCCACCTTCCGAAGCTTCGACCGAACGTAATCGGGGAAAACAGGCACATGATGCAATTACTGTCGGCACCGGAATAAAGGGAGAAGAGGCACTGGTCCGTTGTTGGGCTGCTACCAGCGTCAGTGGGAAGTCGGTGAAGTCGCCAGTTGCGCCAGAAGCCAGAAATTACCGTAGTACGCCTACACACGCGTTCCAGTTATTTACATTGCTTGCAGCCGCTCCATCCACAACGAGCGTGAGCCCGGATAGCTCAGTCGGTCAGTTCGCCGGCGGACGGCGTGGAGGAAGGACGTAGTGTGGTGTGCGCTGCGCCGTCTGTGCTTCCGCGTGGTAAGTCTTGCGCTTGCTGCGGCTTAAAACTCCTTTTATAGAACGCTTCGAGAAGTAATGAGTAGCATGCAGTGATGGCTCAACCAAGTCGAAAAGATACGTTGAAACTTACCTTTGATCCTCGATATGCCAGACCCAAGTCGTTTGAAGTAGAAAATTGGTTAGAAGAAGATATGAAGCTCTCCTTTAATGATGTAATTGGGATCCACCTGTCGATTGTAACTTGTGTCGTGTTTGTTAAAATGCGTAGTTCCGAGTTGTGCGAGAAAATAGTTGAGTCTTCCGGAGGTGTCATGAAATTTAAGCACTCAGATGGAAACGTTGGTGAAGTCACCGTTGCACATGCTGGTTTTGGCATTCGCACAATTCGAATCTTCGAGTTACCTTTTGAGATTACAACAGACCAAATTAATGCTGTAATTTCACCCTTCGGGAAAGTGCTCAGCAACTTTGCCGAGAAATGGTCAAGCGCGCATAAATTCCCAGTACTAAATGGCGTACGTCAGCTTCGTGTAGAGTTACAAAAGCACATCCCGTCGTACATCAATGTCTGCGGATATAGAGGGATTGTAATTTATGACGACCAACCGCGAACCTGTGCCGCCTGTAACAAGCCTGGGCACGTTCGCGCAGAATGTATACAGCGGCGCGTTGCACAGCTGCCGGCCGGCGAGGCCGCCAGGCCACCGGCGATGACAACACTGCCAGGAACCTACGCCGCCGTGGCACGCGAACGGCCGACTGTCTCCTCAGCCCCTGAATCGTGTGCAAATACAAATTCTCCAGACACTGAAATTCCGATGGACGTCAGTGCCGTCATAGCTGACGACCTACAAGAGTCCCGCCAATCTACGGAAACAGTTGAAGTTCCACCGACACAGGCACCTGCAATTGTAAAGGCAGCAGATCCGCCGGAAGCTGAAGACCGACACACCTTGCAGGAAAGCGACACTAACGTTGATACTGAAGAAAGTCCGTCGAGAGGCAATTCTCCGAAGAAAAATAAGAAACGCCGGCTGGCGCGCAAAGGTGCAGAGGAGACAGCTCCCACACTCCGACAAAAAGCGAAGGAAATAGGTAGTACCTTACGCCAACAGATCTGTAGCAACACGAAAGCGACACCAGTTTCTGTGGAGCGTTCCCCTTCTGCGCTGGAAAAACGAGACGTCCAAGGAAAGCCACCAAAGAAAGCATCCAACGACCGTCAAGAAACGAGTCACTCTCATGAAGCTTCACTCATCCCACCCACGACGACAACCTCAACCAGCTGGGCAGACGAAAGCGACCATAACAATGCCGACGCTGAAATGACAGAAGTTTCAGAAACTCAGACAGACTGTAAGCTAGCCCCACAGGTGGCTGATTTCTTCAACGACGACGTCTCCGCGAACGAACATTCTAAAGAACAAGGACACACCGCTGAAACATTTGCTACCGGTGAATATTATTAAGATGCGTTTTAAAGCTGACGTTTGCGAGAAAAAACAGAAGAATGTTTTTTAAAGTTAGATCAAGTAGAACGAAGAATGTCTGACATACAAGCATACAAAATCGCGACAGTAAACCTTAACAAGATTCACAGTTCCTTTAAACTACAGAACTTAAAAGATTTTATATATGCTTCTGACAGTGACATTATCCTTTTACAAGAAGTGACAGACATTGAGCTTGGTAACATACCTGGCTTCAACGCCGTTACAAACCCAGGGCATGGAGCGGAAATGGGCACGGCTCTGCTCACAAAGGAGGGCATAGTAGTCCAAGATGTAGTTAAACTACCAAACAGTAAAGGCATAGCGGCCACAATAAACAACATACGGCTCATTAACGTGTATGCCCCTTCAGGATCCAGTAACAGGCACCGCAGAACGGAGTTCTTTAAAGAAGAAATTGTCCCACTATTTGGAACTCGATATGATCACCTTATCCTAGGAGGAGATTTTAATTGTGTTTTGCATGCCAAAGACCAAACTCCCAATTTTAACAAGTGCACTGAACTGGAACGTATAGTTAATGACTTAAGACTAACAGACTCATGGGAACATATGCACGGTGCAGCCCCTGGCTTCACCCACGCCACAAGTCACTCGGCGAGCCGTCTCGACAGGATATATGTAACGCACAATTTGAGACACCTCATTTTGCAGTCCGAAGTATGGCCTACCGTTTTTTCAGATCATGCTGCTTACATATGCACAATCAATCTGATAAAACAAGGGACATTCAGAGGTCGAGGCACATGGAAGCTCAATGTGTCACATCTGGAAGACCATGCTTGTCAGGAGGCATTTCACAAGGTATGGAGAGAGTGTGAAAGCAAATTTAGCTCGTACAACTCTGGCACTGACTGGTGGCTGAAACATGCCAAACCTAAAATACGGAGGTTTTTCATAAACTACTCCAAAGACAAAAACTTTTGGCACAAATCAACTATAGAATTTTACTTTCAGTGTCTAAGGGATTTGTACAAGTGCGATGCAACAGTTGTGGACAACTACGAAAGAATTAACAAAATTAAAGCAAAAATCTTAGCACTACGGCGTAAACAATTGGAAGGCTACCAAATAAGGTCGCGTGCCCAGAACATAGCCCAGCACGAGGTCACTTCCATTTATCATGTCATTCGTGAAAGCAAAAGGGCGGCTCGCAAGATATTATCTGAAATAACAACTGATGATGGAAGGAAGCTGACGAAGCAAAGAGAGATTAAAGAGGCAATCGTACAGCATTTTGAATCCTTAATGTCTAGTCAGACGGTTGACGAACAGCTTCAAGACGAGTTAATGATTAACCTCCAGGGCAAAGTATCCCACGCGGAAGCACAAACTCTCATCTCGGAAGTGACTGAAGAAGACGTCGAAGAAGCTATATATGGAAGCACGAAAAATAAGGCTCCAGGGGCAGATGGAATTCCGGCAGAATTTTATCGCAGATTCAGTGGCCTCGTAAAAGGCAAGTTTACTCTCATCTGCAACGAACTGCTAAACCCTGAGAATGACATCCCGAAGGAATTTCGTGAGGGACTCGTAGTGCTAGTGCCAAAAACTACCAATACGAAATCTGTAAGTGCTCTGAGGCCAATTACGCTTTTAAACAGCGATTACAAAATCTTTGGCCGCATCCTCGCTCGCAGGCTGAAAACCACAATGACCAGCGTCACTGGCCCTTATCAAACAAGTGTGGGCAAACACAGAAGAATTCTCCAGACCCTTTGTGATTACAGGGACCTAATCTCAACGGCCGACGTCTGCAAAATAAAATGTGCACTCATCTCACTCGACTTTGACAAAGCCTTCGACAGAGTTAATCATAGTTTTCTCCTTCGCACCATGGGCGCAATGGGCTTCCCACCTCTATTCATTGCGGTAGTAAGAAATACAGTAACAAACAACTCAGCCAGATTTGTCATCAATGGACACATTAGCCGTCCGATTGACGTCACCAGCTCCATTAGGCAAGGGTGTCCAATGTCAATGGCACTCTTCGCCATCGCCATCGAGCCCCTGCTTGCCTCCCTTATGAAACATCTACAAGGACTACAAATACATGGAGACAAGATCGTGTGCAAGGCATACGCTGATGATGTTGGCTTCCTAGTCGTGAATGGCGCTGAAGTACAGAGCGCACTACGAATAGTAACAAAATATGAACAGGCATCTGGTGCAAAACTTAATAGAACAAAGTCGGGGATTTTCAACATCGGCCGTGGAATTGGGACGCAAACGCAGGATCTGTTACGCGAGCTTGTAACCATGAAATGTCTCGGCATAGATTTTAAAAGAAATATCAAGCACACTATTGCTGCGAATTATCGAAAATTACTCAACAGCATACGCGCCTCTGTACAAGCACATAGTATTAGGAAACTCGATGAACTTCAAAAAGTAACAGTGGCAAATGTATACATCACATCCAAAGTTAATTATGTAGCACAAGTTCTGCCACCACCTGCGACTTTGTTGAAAAGCATCGCATCTGCACTAGGACACTTTGTGAGCCGCGGACGTATTTTCAAAGTCAAATATGACATTCTGATGCTCCCTACGAAATGTGGTGGGTTAAATCTTACCGATGTCAGCAAAAAAGCGCAAGCCTTATACCTTGCTACCACATACAAACAATGGAAAGAGCCAAGTGGTACCCTTGCTGCACATTTGTTAAACGAAATAGCTCCTGCTGACGTCAGTGCACCTATAAATGTCCAACACATACCCAACGGACTATACCACTTGAAATACTTTTTCGTAGAATACAGCTATATACAGGCAAGGATTCCTGGAAAAGACATCATGAACGTAAAAGAACTTTATAATAACTTGATGAAAGACAAACCCAGAAACGACGTAGAACAAAAGTATCCTTGTTATAACTGGGAAACAATATGGGAAAATATTCACTGCCGGAACTTGCCAACGTATGTCAAATCGACCTGGTACTTTGCTGTAAACAGAAAAATTACGACGAACTCTAAACTTCACTCTATTCGATTGGCCGAGTCACCGCTGTGTCCATTATGTAAAATACCAGATACCGAAGAGCATAGATTGCTGTGTGACAGGGTAAAAGAAATATGGCTCTACATAAGACAAAAGATAGCGAGCGTCAGCAGAACTACGCCCAATGCCGTTACGACTGCTGAATTTTTAAACCCTGACGGTATACCTTACCCTAAAACAAAACGAAATGCAATTAACTGGTTGAAAGGCCAAACGATGCATTACGTCCTAACAAAAGACTCAAGCAATAGGGAGGACTTCTGGGTATACCTTACAACTGAGCACCACAAGTTGATGTGTACTAAAAAATACAAAGAAAATTACGCAAACTTTTTAACTAAAACAATCCTGTAACCATTAGAAATGCGTAATTTACATTGCACATTCAAGCATTTCGTATATTAGACGAATGATTTTTGGTTAAAGTTTGTTCTACACGTAGCAGGAGGAGGATTTCCAACAGAAAGTAGTCAGAGAAGATCATCAGTATAGACCAATTAAGCCTATGTGTATCTATTACTTTGGTTTCGGAGAAACACAGTGATGAAACTGGTATACGCCATTTATTTAGTTTCTGTTTTTCTTTCCTTTTCTTTTCACAAGAAGACACATTTATGTTAATTAAGTGTAAAATCAAGCAGAAGAAGCCTATTTTACTTCATTACCTTCTGAAAAAGGAAATTATACTTATCAGCCATAATGAGTTTGCTTCTTTCCGTTTTTTCCACGCACGGAGAACGAAATTTACAGATGCAGTTACATTTCCACAACAATTATGAGACTGCCTTCTCAATGGAATTTACATTTATTTTTATTCAAGCCATGTTGCAAACAAAGGCAACAGAAGGGGCATACTTCGTTCGTCGTTCACAAGAAGCGCGTTTCCACATCATCAAGTTACATTCATTCTAAAGGCGGAGAAGCCGGGCCGAGAAGGCAACACTTGGCGAGCGTAAAGGATGGGTTGAAGGGGAGGAAGGAGACCCACAAAAATAAAAAAAAAAAAAAAAAAAAAAAAAAAAAAAAGTCGGTAGAGCATTAGGCTTTTAACCTAAGGGTCCAGGGTTCAAGTCCCTGTCCGGGCGAAGATTTTAACGTTTCCGTAATGGCTCGTCTCGTAGCGATGGTAGCCCTGCCGTAATCAGTGCACGGAGTTCGTTTCCTGTCAACATTCTGCGCAGACCCAGGGAAACTTGGGTTACGAGCAGTCGTGGCCGAGTGGTTAAGGCGTCTGACTAGAAATCAGATTCCCTCTGGGAGCGTAGGTTCGAGTCCTACCGACTGCGTCGGATTTTTCTTTTTTTGTTTAAGAACAACGAGCAGAAAATTTCGCAGATTGCCTGTCGTTTTGGTACCTCTCCACACCTCGCCTCTCACAGGCGTTTATAGTGCCTGTCCTTTTGATAAGGGCGAATTCCAAGCGTCAGCTTTCGCGTCAGCCGAGCAAAGTCGGGACAAGTCGGGACATACTACAGGATGGTCTGCGTGGAGCTACGACGAAAAAAACCTTCATTTAACAGCACGCGGCTCACATACTCATACGAAAAAAACTAGCGCCACTTGCGGTGGCCGGGAATCGAACCCGGATCAACTGCTTGGAAGGCAACTATGCTCACCATTACACCACCACCGCACAGCCGCTGCACGCAACGCCCCGCTGTGTCGCCTTCCTGCTCGCCAGCAGCGGCCCACGGTGATAGTAGCTGCAGGCGCTTTTCGAGGTAGGAGGGCGCATCCACACGCATTCGGGTAGCGCCTCCACGCACGCTGCGTCTTTGGGCAAGACTAGTCGCCGCGGCCGCAAGGTTACTCACACGATAGAGATGAGCATTCGTTTTAAGGCAGTGTAGTGGAGCACTCCGCATGTGTAGCAGTTTTTTCGGTTGTATCCGACGTCGCTGGGTGGCAATCCCACTTTCCCCTGCAGAAAAGTGCTCGGGCAGCTCGACGAGCATCGCTGGTTCAATGGCATGTGCCTCAGTAGTGCAGTAGGCAGCGCGTAAGTCTCATAATCTTAAGGCTTGCCGGCACGATAGCTCAGCGTGTTCGGTCTGAGAGTTATCTGCCCTCTGTAATAAAAGACCGAGTCAACGATGAACTTGAACGGGCGCCATCGGACGTCCGCCCCCAACAAATGCAACGAAAGAAATGAGAAGAAAAAAAAAAAAAAATTGGTGAATGCTCGCTTAGCATGCGGACGGCCCGGGTTCGATTCCCGGCCGGTGCATCGTTCTGCTGTTCTCGCTATAATGCTGCCGCGCCGATTCCTCGCCTGAGCTGCGTCAGCCTCAGGAATGTATAGCAGGATTCGCTGTGAGAGGAACCATACACGCAGCACGCAATAGACCGTACTTGAACGGTCGCATGCTATTTCTGAACTCTGACGTCGGCCTGTCCCAACAGGCCGCTGTGTTCAGGTGCCGCAAGGGCGATGTACTGTAACCTCGGGCAGTGCTGCGTTCCGTTGAAAAAGCTGCGGCAGCAGTTTAATCTAGCAAGTAGGGAAAGCACGTGTAGCAACACAACAGATTCTTGAGAAAGCGCGAACTGTCTATCTCTAATATGAGAGACTTACCAAGTTTTCTGTAACGTTACTTGCAACGTGCCTCGGTAGCGCAGTAGGTAGCGCGTAAGTCTCATAATCTTAAGGTCGTGAGTTCGATCCTCACCCGGGGCATTTAATTTGCTGTACATCATGGCTGAATTAACGGCGTTGCTGTTGCTAGGGAACGAACTTAATTGTCGTTCGTTATCCATAAGGAGTCTACGCCTCAGCGTCAATACGTTTATTTCCAATTATGACAACGTACAACTTTGATCTTTCTCTTCCCTTGTTAGGAGTAAAATAATGAATAGTCAATTTCGGGCTGTGCGCCATGCCAGTCTGTAGGCGCAAATATGCTCGCAAACGGAGAACTGCACTGAGTCCAGATTCAGCACGAAATACGAGAGGAGACGGAGAAAAGCTCACGCTTATCGAGCAAATCCGGTGTGGTCTAGTGGCTAGGATACCTGGCTTTCACCCAGGAGGCCCGGGTTCGGTTCCCGGTACCGGAACGGAAGTTTTTGCGCACACAACGCTCCATGTTTTGGCCTTCGAACTGTCGTTTGTCGCCCACCTTCCGAAGCTTCGACCGAACGTAATCGGGGAAAACAGGCACATGATGCAATTACTGTCGGCACCGGAATAAAGGGAGAAGAGGCACTGGTCCGTTGTTGGGCTGCTACCAGCGTCAGTGGGAAGTCGGTGAAGTCGCCAGTTGCGCCAGAAGCCAGAAATTACCGTAGTACGCCTACACACGCGTTCCAGTTATTTACATTGCTTGCAGCCGCTCCATCCACAACGAGCGTGAGCCCGGATAGCTCAGTCGGTAGAGCATTAGGCTTTTAACCTAAGGGTCCAGGGTTCAAGTCCCTGTCCGGGCGAAGATTTTAACGTTTCCGTAATGGCTCGTCTCGTAGCGATGGTAGCCCTGCCGTAATCAGTGCACGGAGTTCGTTTCCTGTCAACATTCTGCGCAGACCCAGGGAAACTTGGGTTACGAGCAGTCGTGGCCGAGTGGTTAAGGCGTCTGACTAGAAATCAGATTCCCTCTGGGAGCGTAGGTTCGAGTCCTACCGACTGCGTCGGATTTTTCTTTTTTTGTTTAAGAACAACGAGCAGAAAATTTCGCAGATTGCCTGTCGTTTTGGTACCTCTCCACACCTCGCCTCTCACAGCCGTTTATAGTGCCTGTCCTTTTGATAAGGGCGAATTCCAAGCGTCAGCTTTCGCGTCAGCCGAGCAAAGTCGGGACAAGTCGGGACATACTACAGGATGGTCTGCGTGGAGCTACGACGAAAAAAACCTTCATTTAACAGCACGCGGCTCACATACTCATACGAAAAAAACTAGCGCCACTTGCGGTGGCCGGGAATCGAACCCGGATCAACTGCTTGGAAGGCAACTATGCTCACCATTACACCACCACCGCACAGCCGCTGCACGCAACGCCCCGCTGTGTCGCCTTCCTGCTCGCCAGCAGCGGCCCACGGTGATAGTAGCTGCAGGCGCTTTTCGAGGTAGGAGGGCGCATCCACACGCATTCGGGTAGCGCCTCCACGCACGCTGCGTCTTTGGGCAAGACTAGTCGCCGCGGCCGCAAGGTTACTCACACGATAGAGATGAGCATTCGTTTTAAGGCAGTGTAGTGGAGCACTCCGCATGTGTAGCAGTTTTTTCGGTTGTATCCGACGTCGCTGGGTGGCAATCCCACTTTCCCCTGCAGAAAAGTGCTCGGGCAGCTCGACGAGCATCGCTGGTTCAATGGCATGTGCCTCAGTAGTGCAGTAGGCAGCGCGTAAGTCTCATAATCTTAAGGCTTGCCGGCACGATAGCTCAGCGTGTTCGGTCTGAGAGTTATCTGCCCTCTGTAATAAAAGACCGAGTCAACGATGAACTTGAACGGGCGCCATCGGACGTCCGCCCCCAACAAATGCAACGAAAGAAATGAGAAGAAAAAAAAAAAAAAATTGGTGAATGCTCGCTTAGCATGCGGACGGCCCGGGTTCGATTCCCGGCCGGTGCATCGTTCTGCTGTTCTCGCTATAATGCTGCCGCGCCGATTCCTCGCCTGAGCTGCGTCAGCCTCAGGAATGTATAGCAGGATTCGCTGTGAGAGGAACCATACACGCAGCACGCAATAGACCGTACTTGAACGGTCGCATGCTATTTCTGAACTCTGACGTCGGCCTGTCCCAACAGGCCGCTGTGTTCAGGTGCCGCAAGGGCGATGTACTGTAACCTCGGGCAGTGCTGCGTTCCGTTGAAAAAGCTGCGGCAGCAGTTTAATCTAGCAAGTAGGGAAAGCACGTGTAGCAACACAACAGATTCTTGAGAAAGCGCGAACTGTCTATCTCTAATATGAGAGACTTACCAAGTTTTCTGTAACGTTACTTGCAACGTGCCTCGGTAGCGCAGTAGGTAGCGCGTAAGTCTCATAATCTTAAGGTCGTGAGTTCGATCCTCACCCGGGGCATTTAATTTGCTGTACATCATGGCTGAATTAACGGCGTTGCTGTTGCTAGGGAACGAACTTAATTGTCGTTCGTTATCCATAAGGAGTCTACGCCTCAGCGTCAATACGTTTATTTCCAATTATGACAACGTACAACTTTGATCTTTCTCTTCCCTTGTTAGGAGTAAAATAATGAATAGTCAATTTCGGGCTGTGCGCCATGCCAGTCTGTAGGCGCAAATATGCTCGCAAACGGAGAACTGCACTGAGTCCAGATTCAGCACGAAATACGAGAGGAGACGGAGAAAAGCTCACGCTTATCGAGCAAATCCGGTGTGGTCTAGTGGCTAGGATACCTGGCTTTCACCCAGGAGGCCCGGGTTCGGTTCCCGGTACCGGAACGGAAGTTTTTGCGCACACAACGCTCCATGTTTTGGCCTTCGAACTGTCGTTTGTCGCCCACCTTCCGAAGCTTCGACCGAACGTAATCGGGGAAAACAGGCACATGATGCAATTACTGTCGGCACCGGAATAAAGGGAGAAGAGGCACTGGTCCGTTGTTGGGCTGCTACCAGCGTCAGTGGGAAGTCGGTGAAGTCGCCAGTTGCGCCAGAAGCCAGAAATTACCGTAGTACGCCTACACACGCGTTCCAGTTATTTACATTGCTTGCAGCCGCTCCATCCACAACGAGCGTGAGCCCGGATAGCTCAGTCGGTAGAGCATTAGGCTTTTAACCTAAGGGTCCAGGGTTCAAGTCCCTGTCCGGGCGAAGATTTTAACGTTTCCGTAATGGCTCGTCTCGTAGCGATGGTAGCCCTGCCGTAATCAGTGCACGGAGTTCGTTTCCTGTCAACATTCTGCGCAGACCCAGGGAAACTTGGGTTACGAGCAGTCGTGGCCGAGTGGTTAAGGCGTCTGACTAGAAATCAGATTCCCTCTGGGAGCGTAGGTTCGAGTCCTACCGACTGCGTCGGATTTTTCTTTTTTTGTTTAAGAACAACGAGCAGAAAATTTCGCAGATTGCCTGTCGTTTTGGTACCTCTCCACACCTCGCCTCTCACAGGCGTTTATAGTGCCTGTCCTTTTGATAAGGGCGAATTCCAAGCGTCAGCTTTCGCGTCAGCCGAGCAAAGTCGGGACAAGTCGGGACATACTACAGGATGGTCTGCGTGGAGCTACGACGAAAAAAACCTTCATTTAACAGCACGCGGCTCACATACTCATACGAAAAAAACTAGCGCCACTTGCGGTGGCCGGGAATCGAACCCGGATCAACTGCTTGGAAGGCAACTATGCTCACCATTACACCACCACCGCACAGCCGCTGCACGCAACGCCCCGCTGTGTCGCCTTCCTGCTCGCCAGCAGCGGCCCACGGTGATAGTAGCTGCAGGCGCTTTTCGAGGTAGGAGGGCGCATCCACACGCATTCGGGTAGCGCCTCCACGCACGCTGCGTCTTTGGGCAAGACTAGTCGCCGCGGCCGCAAGGTTACTCACACGATAGAGATGAGCATTCGTTTTAAGGCAGTGTAGTGGAGCACTCCGCATGTGTAGCAGTTTTTTCGGTTGTATCCGACGTCGCTGGGTGGCAATCCCACTTTCCCCTGCAGAAAAGTGCTCGGGCAGCTCGACGAGCATCGCTGGTTCAATGGCATGTGCCTCAGTAGTGCAGTAGGCAGCGCGTAAGTCTCATAATCTTAAGGCTTGCCGGCACGATAGCTCAGCGTGTTCGGTCTGAGAGTTATCTGCCCTCTGTAATAAAAGACCGAGTCAACGATGAACTTGAACGGGCGCCATCGGACGTCCGCCCCCAACAAATGCAACGAAAGAAATGAGAAGAAAAAAAAAAAAAAATTGGTGAATGCTCGCTTAGCATGCGGACGGCCCGGGTTCGATTCCCGGCCGGTGCATCGTTCTGCTGTTCTCGCTATAATGCTGCCGCGCCGATTCCTCGCCTGAGCTGCGTCAGCCTCAGGAATGTATAGCAGGATTCGCTGTGAGAGGAACCATACACGCAGCACGCAATAGACCGTACTTGAACGGTCGCATGCTATTTCTGAACTCTGACGTCGGCCTGTCCCAACAGGCCGCTGTGTTCAGGTGCCGCAAGGGCGATGTACTGTAACCTCGGGCAGTGCTGCGTTCCGTTGAAAAAGCTGCGGCAGCAGTTTAATCTAGCAAGTAGGGAAAGCACGTGTAGCAACACAACAGATTCTTGAGAAAGCGCGAACTGTCTATCTCTAATATGAGAGACTTACCAAGTTTTCTGTAACGTTACTTGCAACGTGCCTCGGTAGCGCAGTAGGTAGCGCGTAAGTCTCATAATCTTAAGGTCGTGAGTTCGATCCTCACCCGGGGCATTTAATTTGCTGTACATCATGGCTGAATTAACGGCGTTGCTGTTGCTAGGGAACGAACTTAATTGTCGTTCGTTATCCATAAGGAGTCTACGCCTCAGCGTCAATACGTTTATTTCCAATTATGACAACGTACAACTTTGATCTTTCTCTTCCCTTGTTAGGAGTAAAATAATGAATAGTCAATTTCGGGCTGTGCGCCATGCCAGTCTGTAGGCGCAAATATGCTCGCAAACGGAGAACTGCACTGAGTCCAGATTCAGCACGAAATACGAGAGGAGACGGAGAAAAGCTCACGCTTATCGAGCAAATCCGGTGTGGTCTAGTGGCTAGGATACCTGGCTTTCACCCAGGAGGCCCGGGTTCGGTTCCCGGTACCGGAACGGAAGTTTTTGCGCACACAACGCTCCATGTTTTGGCCTTCGAACTGTCGTTTGTCGCCCACCTTCCGAAGCTTCGACCGAACGTAATCGGGGAAAACAGGCACATGATGCAATTACTGTCGGCACCGGAATAAAGGGAGAAGAGGCACTGGTCCGTTGTTGGGCTGCTACCAGCGTCAGTGGGAAGTCGGTGAAGTCGCCAGTTGCGCCAGAAGCCAGAAATTACCGTAGTACGCCTACACACGCGTTCCAGTTATTTACATTGCTTGCAGCCGCTCCATCCACAACGAGCGTGAGCCCGGATAGCTCAGTCGGTAGAGCATTAGGCTTTTAACCTAAGGGTCCAGGGTTCAAGTCCCTGTCCGGGCGAAGATTTTAACGTTTCCGTAATGGCTCGTCTCGTAGCGATGGTAGCCCTGCCGTAATCAGTGCACGGAGTTCGTTTCCTGTCAACATTCTGCGCAGACCCAGGGAAACTTGGGTTACGAGCAGTCGTGGCCGAGTGGTTAAGGCGTCTGACTAGAAATCAGATTCCCTCTGGGAGCGTAGGTTCGAGTCCTACCGACTGCGTCGGATTTTTCTTTTTTTGTTTAAGAACAACGAGCAGAAAATTTCGCAGATTGCCTGTCGTTTTGGTACCTCTCCACACCTCGCCTCTCACAGGCGTTTATAGTGCCTGTCCTTTTGATAAGGGCGAATTCCAAGCGTCAGCTTTCGCGTCAGCCGAGCAAAGTCGGGACAAGTCGGGACATACTACAGGATGGTCTGCGTGGAGCTACGACGAAAAAAACCTTCATTTAACAGCACGCGGCTCACATACTCATACGAAAAAAACTAGCGCCACTTGCGGTGGCCGGGAATCGAACCCGGATCAACTGCTTGGAAGGCAACTATGCTCACCATTACACCACCACCGCACAGCCGCTGCACGCAACGCCCCGCTGTGTCGCCTTCCTGCTCGCCAGCAGCGGCCCACGGTGATAGTAGCTGCAGGCGCTTTTCGAGGTAGGAGGGCGCATCCACACGCATTCGGGTAGCGCCTCCACGCACGCTGCGTCTTTGGGCAAGACTAGTCGCCGCGGCCGCAAGGTTACTCACACGATAGAGATGAGCATTCGTTTTAAGGCAGTGTAGTGGAGCACTCCGCATGTGTAGCAGTTTTTTCGGTTGTATCCGACGTCGCTGGGTGGCAATCCCACTTTCCCCTGCAGAAAAGTGCTCGGGCAGCTCGACGAGCATCGCTGGTTCAATGGCATGTGCCTCAGTAGTGCAGTAGGCAGCGCGTAAGTCTCATAATCTTAAGGCTTGCCGGCACGATAGCTCAGCGTGTTCGGTCTGAGAGTTATCTGCCCTCTGTAATAAAAGACCGAGTCAACGATGAACTTGAACGGGCGCCATCGGACGTCCGCCCCCAACAAATGCAACGAAAGAAATGAGAAGAAAAAAAAAAAAAAAATTGGTGAATGCTCGCTTAGCATGCGGACGGCCCGGGTTCGATTCCCGGCCGGTGCATCGTTCTGCTGTTCTCGCTATAATGCTGCCGCGCCGATTCCTCGCCTGAGCTGCGTCAGCCTCAGGAATGTATAGCAGGATTCGCTGTGAGAGGAACCATACACGCAGCACGCAATAGACCGTACTTGAACGGTCGCATGCTATTTCTGAACTCTGACGTCGGCCTGTCCCAACAGGCCGCTGTGTTCAGGTGCCGCAAGGGCGATGTACTGTAACCTCGGGCAGTGCTGCGTTCCGTTGAAAAAGCTGCGGCAGCAGTTTAATCTAGCAAGTAGGGAAAGCACGTGTAGCAACACAACAGATTCTTGAGAAAGCGCGAACTGTCTATCTCTAATATGAGCGACTTACCAAGTTTTCTGTAACGTTACTTGCAACGTGCCTCGGTAGCGCAGTAGGTAGCGCGTAAGTCTCATAATCTTAAGGTCGTGAGTTCGATCCTCACCCGGGGCATTTAATTTGCTGTACATCATGGCTGAATTAACGGCGTTGCTGTTGCTAGGGAACGAACTTAATTGTCGTTCGTTATCCATAAGGAGTCTACGCCTCAGCGTCAATACGTTTATTTCCAATTATGACAACGTACAACTTTGATCTTTCTCTTCCCTTGTTAGGAGTAAAATAATGAATAGTCAATTTCGGGCTGTGCGCCATGCCAGTCTGTAGGCGCAAATATGCTCGCAAACGGAGAACTGCACTGAGTCCAGATTCAGCACGAAATACGAGAGGAGACGGAGAAAAGCTCACGCTTATCGAGCAAATCCGGTGTGGTCTAGTGGCTAGGATACCTGGCTTTCACCCAGGAGGCCCGGGTTCGGTTCCCGGTACCGGAACGGAAGTTTTTGCGCACACAACGCTCCATGTTTTGGCCTTCGAACTGTCGTTTGTCGCCCACCTTCCGAAGCTTCGACCGAACGTAATCGGGGAAAACAGGCACATGATGCAATTACTGTCGGCACCGGAATAAAGGGAGAAGAGGCACTGGTCCGTTGTTGGGCTGCTACCAGCGTCAGTGGGAAGTCGGTGAAGTCGCCAGTTGCGCCAGAAGCCAGAAATTACCGTAGTACGCCTACACACGCGTTCCAGTTATTTACATTGCTTGCAGCCGCTCCATCCACAACGAGCGTGAGCCCGGATAGCTCAGTCGGTAGAGCATTAGGCTTTTAACCTAAGGGTCCAGGGTTCAAGTCCCTGTCCGGGCGAAGATTTTAACGTTTCCGTAATGGCTCGTCTCGTAGCGATGGTAGCCCTGCCGTAATCAGTGCACGGAGTTCGTTTCCTGTCAACATTCTGCGCAGACCCAGGGAAACTTGGGTTACGAGCAGTCGTGGCCGAGTGGTTAAGGCGTCTGACTAGAAATCAGATTCCCTCTGGGAGCGTAGGTTCGAGTCCTACCGACTGCGTCGGATTTTTCTTTTTTTGTTTAAGAACAACGAGCAGAAAATTTCGCAGATTGCCTGTCGTTTTGGTACCTCTCCACACCTCGCCTCTCACAGGCGTTTATAGTGCCTGTCCTTTTGATAAGGGCGAATTCCAAGCGTCAGCTTTCGCGTCAGCCGAGCAAAGTCGGGACAAGTCGGGACATACTACAGGATGGTCTGCGTGGAGCTACGACGAAAAAAACCTTCATTTAACAGCACGCGGCTCACATACTCATACGAAAAAAACTAGCGCCACTTGCGGTGGCCGGGAATCGAACCCGGATCAACTGCTTGGAAGGCAACTATGCTCACCATTACACCACCACCGCACAGCCGCTGCACGCAACGCCCCGCTGTGTCGCCTTCCTGCTCGCCAGCAGCGGCCCACGGTGATAGTAGCTGCAGGCGCTTTTCGAGGTAGGAGGGCGCATCCACACGCATTCGGGTAGCGCCTCCACGCACGCTGCGTCTTTGGGCAAGACTAGTCGCCGCGGCCGCAAGGTTACTCACACGATAGAGATGAGCATTCGTTTTAAGGCAGTGTAGTGGAGCACTCCGCGTGTGTAGCAGTTTTTTCGGTTGTATCCGACGTCGCTGGGTGGCAATCCCACTTTCCCCTGCAGAAAAGTGCTCGGGCAGCTCGACGAGCATCGCTGGTTCAATGGCATGTGCCTCAGTAGTGCAGTAGGCAGCGCGTAAGTCTCATAATCTTAAGGCTTGCCGGCACGATAGCTCAGCGTGTTCGGTCTGAGAGTTATCTGCCCTCTGTAATAAAAGACCGAGTCAACGATGAACTTGAACGGGCGCCATCGGACGTCCGCCCCCAACAAATGCAACGAAAGAAATGAGAAGAAAAAAAAAAAAAAATTGGTGAATGCTCGCTTAGCATGCGGACGGCCCGGGTTCGATTCCCGGCCGGTGCATCGTTCTGCTGTTCTCGCTATAATGCTGCCGCGCCGATTCCTCGCCTGAGCTGCGTCAGCCTCAGGAATGTATAGCAGGATTCGCTGTGAGAGGAACCATACACGCAGCACGCAATAGACCGTACTTGAACGGTCGCATGCTATTTCTGAACTCTGACGTCGGCCTGTCCCAACAGGCCGCTGTGTTCAGGTGCCGCAAGGGCGATGTACTGTAACCTCGGGCAGTGCTGCGTTCCGTTGAAAAAGCTGCGGCAGCAGTTTAATCTAGCAAGTAGGGAAAGCACGTGTAGCAACACAACAGATTCTTGAGAAAGCGCGAACTGTCTATCTCTAATATGAGAGACTTACCAAGTTTTCTGTAACGTTACTTGCAACGTGCCTCGGTAGCGCAGTAGGTAGCGCGTAAGTCTCATAATCTTAAGGTCGTGAGTTCGATCCTCACCCGGGGCATTTAATTTGCTGTACATCATGGCTGAATTAACGGCGTTGCTGTTGCTAGGGAACGAACTTAATTGTCGTTCGTTATCCATAAGGAGTCTACGCCTCAGCGTCAATACGTTTATTTCCAATTATGACAACGTACAACTTTGATCTTTCTCTTCCCTTGTTAGGAGTAAAATAATGAATAGTCAATTTCGGGCTGTGCGCCATGCCAGTCTGTAGGCGCAAATATGCTCGCAAACGGAGAACTGCACTGAGTCCAGATTCAGCACGAAATACGAGAGGAGACGGAGAAAAGCTCACGCTTATCGAGCAAATCCGGTGTGGTCTAGTGGCTAGGATACCTGGCTTTCACCCAGGAGGCCCGGGTTCGGTTCCCGGTACCGGAACGGAAGTTTTTGCGCACACAACGCTCCATGTTTTGGCCTTCGAACTGTCGTTTGTCGCCCACCTTCCGAAGCTTCGACCGAACGTAATCGGGGAAAACAGGCACATGATGCAATTACTGTCGGCACCGGAATAAAGGGAGAAGAGGCACTGGTCCGTTGTTGGGCTGCTACCAGCGTCAGTGGGAAGTCGGTGAAGTCGCCAGTTGCGCCAGAAGCCAGAAATTACCGTAGTACGCCTACACACGCGTTCCAGTTATTTACATTGCTTGCAGCCGCTCCATCCACAACGAGCGTGAGCCCGGATAGCTCAGTCGGTAGAGCATTAGGCTTTTAACCTAAGGGTCCAGGGTTCAAGTCCCTGTCCGGGCGAAGATTTTAACGTTTCCGTAATGGCTCGTCTCGTAGCGATGGTAGCCCTGCCGTAATCAGTGCACGGAGTTCGTTTCCTGTCAACATTCTGCGCAGACCCAGGGAAACTTGGGTTACGAGCAGTCGTGGCCGAGTGGTTAAGGCGTCTGACTAGAAATCAGATTCCCTCTGGGAGCGTAGGTTCGAGTCCTACCGACTGCGTCGGATTTTTCTTTTTTTGTTTAAGAACAACGAGCAGAAAATTTCGCAGATTGCCTGTCGTTTTGGTACCTCTCCACACCTCGCCTCTCACAGCCGTTTATAGTGCCTGTCCTTTTGATAAGGGCGAATTCCAAGCGTCAGCTTTCGCGTCAGCCGAGCAAAGTCGGGACAAGTCGGGACATACTACAGGATGGTCTGCGTGGAGCTACGACGAAAAAAACCTTCATTTAACAGCACGCGGCTCACATACTCATACGAAAAAAACTAGCGCCACTTGCGGTGGCCGGGAATCGAACCCGGATCAACTGCTTGGAAGGCAACTATGCTCACCATTACACCACCACCGCACAGCCGCTGCTCGCAACGCCCCGCTGTGTCGCCTTCCTGCCCGCCAGCAGCGGCCCACGGTGATAGTAGCTGCAGGCGCTTTTCGAGGTAGGAGGGCGCATCCACACGCATTCGGGTAGCGCCTCCACGCACGCTGCGTCTTTGGGCAAGACTAGTCGCCGCGGCCGCAAGGTTACTCACACGATAGAGATGAGCATTCGTTTTAAGGCAGTGTAGTGGAGCACTCCGCGTGTGTAGCAGTTTTTTCGGTTGTATCCGACGTCGCTGGGTGGCAATCCCACTTTCCCCTGCAGAAAAGTGCTCGGGCAGCTCGACGAGCATCGCTGGTTCAATGGCATGTGCCTCAGTAGTGCAGTAGGCAGCGCGTAAGTCTCATAATCTTAAGGCTTGCCGGCACGATAGCTCAGCGTGTTCGGTCTGAGAGTTATCTGCCCTCTGTAATAAAAGACCGAGTCAACGATGAACTTGAACGGGCGCCATCGGACGTCCGCCCCCAACAAATGCAACGAAAGAAATGAGAAGAAAAAAAAAAAAAAATTGGTGAATGCTCGCTTAGCATGCGGACGGCCCGGGTTCGATTCCCGGCCGGTGCATCGTTCTGCTGTTCTCGCTATAATGCTGCCGCGCCGATTCCTCGCCTGAGCTGCGTCAGCCTCAGGAATGTATAGCAGGATTCGCTGTGAGAGGAACCATACACGCAGCACGCAATAGACCGTACTTGAACGGTCGCATGCTATTTCTGAACTCTGACGTCGGCCTGTCCCAACAGGCCGCTGTGTTCAGGTGCCGCAAGGGCGATGTACTGTAACCTCGGGCAGTGCTGCGTTCCGTTGAAAAAGCTGCGGCAGCAGTTTAATCTAGCAAGTAGGGAAAGCACGTGTAGCAACACAACAGATTCTTGAGAAAGCGCGAACTGTCTATCTCTAATATGAGAGACTTACCAAGTTTTCTGTAACGTTACTTGCAACGTGCCTCGGTAGCGCAGTAGGTAGCGCGTAAGTCTCATAATCTTAAGGTCGTGAGTTCGATCCTCACCCAGGGCATTTAATTTGCTGTACATCATGGCTGAATTAACGGCGTTGCTGTTGCTAGGGAACGAACTTAATTGTCGTTCGTTATCCATAAGGAGTCTACGCCTCAGCGTCAATACGTTTATTTCCAATTATGACAACGTACAACTTTGATCTTTCTCTTCCCTTGTTAGGAGTAAAATAATGAATAGTCAATTTCGGGCTGTGCGCCATGCCAGTCTGTAGGCGCAAATATGCTCGCAAACGGAGAACTGCACTGAGTCCAGATTCAGCACGAAATACGAGAGGAGACGGAGAAAAGCTCACGCTTATCGAGCAAATCCGGTGTGGTCTAGTGGCTAGGATACCTGGCTTTCACCCAGGAGGCCCGGGTTCGGTTCCCGGTACCGGAACGGAAGTTTTTGCGCACACAACGCTCCATGTTTTGGCCTTCGAACTGTCGTTTGTCGCCCACCTTCCGAAGCTTCGACCGAACGTAATCGGGGAAAACAGGCACATGATGCAATTACTGTCGGCACCGGAATAAAGGGAGAAGAGGCACTGGTCCGTTGTTGGGCTGCTACCAGCGTCAGTGGGAAGTCGGTGAAGTCGCCAGTTGCGCCAGAAGCCAGAAATTACCGTAGTACGCCTACACACGCGTTCCAGTTATTTACATTGCTTGCAGCCGCTCCATCCACAACGAGCGTGAGCCCGGATAGCTCAGTCGGTAGAGCATTAGGCTTTTAACCTAAGGGTCCAGGGTTCAAGTCCCTGTCCGGGCGAAGATTTTAACGTTTCCGTAATGGCTCGTCTCGTAGCGATGGTAGCCCTGCCGTAATCAGTGCACGGAGTTCGTTTCCTGTCAACATTCTGCGCAGACCCAGGGAAACTTGGGTTACGAGCAGTCGTGGCCGAGTGGTTAAGGCGTCTGACTAGAAATCAGATTCCCTCTGGGAGCGTAGGTTCGAGTCCTACCGACTGCGTCGGATTTTTCTTTTTTTGTTTAAGAACAACGAGCAGAAAATTTCGCGGATTGCCTGTCGTTTTGGTACCTCTCCACACCTCGCCTCTCACAGCCGTTTATAGTGCCTGTCCTTTTGATAAGGGCGAATTCCAAGCGTCAGCTTTCGCGTCAGCCGAGCAAAGTCGGGACAAGTCGGGACATACTACAGGATGGTCTGCGTGGAGCTACGACGAAAAAAACCTTCATTTAACAGCACGCGGCTCACATACTCATACGAAAAAAACTAGCGCCACTTGCGGTGGCCGGGAATCGAACCCGGATCAACTGCTTGGAAGGCAACTATGCTCACCATTACACCACCACCGCACAGCCGCTGCTCGCAACGCCCCGCTGTGTCGCCTTCCTGCCCGCCAGCAGCGGCCCACGGTGATAGTAGCTGCAGGCGCTTTTCGAGGTAGGAGGGCGCATCCACACGCATTCGGGTAGCGCCTCCACGCACGCTGCGTCTTTGGGCAAGACTAGTCGCCGCGGCCGCAAGGTTACTCACACGATAGAGATGAGCATTCGTTTTAAGGCAGTGTAGTGGAGCACTCCGCGTGTGTAGCAGTTTTTTCGGTTGTATCCGACGTCGCTGGGTGGCAATCCCACTTTCCCCTGCAGAAAAGTGCTCGGGCAGCTCGACGAGCATCGCTGGTTCAATGGCATGTGCCTCAGTAGTGCAGTAGGCAGCGCGTAAGTCTCATAATCTTAAGGCTTGCCGGCACGATAGCTCAGCGTGTTCGGTCTGAGAGTTATCTGCCCTCTGTAATAAAAGACCGAGTCAACGATGAACTTGAACGGGCGCCATCGGACGTCCGCCCCCAACAAATGCAACGAAAGAAATGAGAAAAAAAAAAAAAAAATTGGTGAATGCTCGCTTAGCATGCGGACGGCCCGGGTTCGATTCCCGGCCGGTGCATCGTTCTGCTGTTCTCGCTATAATGCTGCCGCGCCGATTCCTCGCCTGAGCTGCGTCAGCCTCAGGAATGTATAGCAGGATTCGCTGTGAGAGGAACCATACACGCAGCACGCAATAGACCGTACTTGAACGGTCGCATGCTATTTCTGAACTCTGACGTCGGCCTGTCCCAACAGGCCGCTGTGTTCAGGTGCCGCAAGGGCGATGTACTGTAACCTCGGGCAGTGCTGCGTTCCGTTGAAAAAGCTGCGGCAGCAGTTTAATCTAGCAAGTAGGGAAAGCACGTGTAGCAACACAACAGATTCTTGAGAAAGCGCGAACTGTCTATCTCTAATATGAGAGACTTACCAAGTTTTCTGTAACGTTACTTGCAACGTGCCTCGGTAGCGCAGTAGGTAGCGCGTAAGTCTCATAATCTTAAGGTCGTGAGTTCGATCCTCACCCGGGGCATTTAATTTGCTGTACATCATGGCTGAATTAACGGCGTTGCTGTTGCTAGGGAACGAACTTAATTGTCGTTCGTTATCCATAAGGAGTCTACGCCTCAGCGTCAATACGTTTATTTCCAATTATGACAACGTACAACTTTGATCTTTCTCTTCCCTTGTTAGGAGTAAAATAATGAATAGTCAATTTCGGGCTGTGCGCCATGCCAGTCTGTAGGCGCAAATATGCTCGCAAACGGAGAACTGCACTGAGTCCAGATTCAGCACGAAATACGAGAGGAGACGGAGAAAAGCTCACGCTTATCGAGCAAATCCGGTGTGGTCTAGTGGCTAGGATACCTGGCTTTCACCCAGGAGGCCCGGGTTCGGTTCCCGGTACCGGAACGGAAGTTTTTGCGCACACAACGCTCCATGTTTTGGCCTTCGAACTGTCGTTTGTCGCCCACCTTCCGAAGCTTCGACCGAACGTAATCGGGGAAAACAGGCACATGATGCAATTACTGTCGGCACCGGAATAAAGGGAGAAGAGGCACTGGTCCGTTGTTGGGCTGCTACCAGCGTCAGTGGGAAGTCGGTGAAGTCGCCAGTTGCGCCAGAAGCCAGAAATTACCGTAGTACGCCTACACACGCGTTCCAGTTATTTACATTGCTTGCAGCCGCTCCATCCACAACGAGCGTGAGCCCGGATAGCTCAGTCGGTAGAGCATTAGGCTTTTAACCTAAGGGTCCAGGGTTCAAGTCCCTGTCCGGGCGAAGATTTTAACGTTTCCGTAATGGCTCGTCTCGTAGCGATGGTAGCCCTGCCGTAATCAGTGCACGGAGTTCGTTTCCTGTCAACATTCTGCGCAGACCCAGGGAAACTTGGGTTACGAGCAGTCGTGGCCGAGTGGTTAAGGCGTCTGACTAGAAATCAGATTCCCTCTGGGAGCGTAGGTTCGAGTCCTACCGACTGCGTCGGATTTTTCTTTTTTTGTTTAAGAACAACGAGCAGAAAATTTCGCAGATTGCCTGTCGTTTTGGTACCTCTCCACACCTCGCCTCTCACAGGCGTTTATAGTGCCTGTCCTTTTGATAAGGGCGAATTCCAAGCGTCAGCTTTCGCGTCAGCCGAGCAAAGTCGGGACAAGTCGGGACATACTACAGGATGGTCTGCGTGGAGCTACGACGAAAAAAACCTTCATTTAACAGCACGCGGCTCACATACTCATACGAAAAAAACTAGCGCCACTTGCGGTGGCCGGGAATCGAACCCGGATCAACTGCTTGGAAGGCAACTATGCTCACCATTACACCACCACCGCACAGCCGCTGCACGCAACGCCCCGCTGTGTCGCCTTCCTGCTCGCCAGCAGCGGCCCACGGTGATAGTAGCTGCAGGCGCTTTTCGAGGTAGGAGGGCGCATCCACACGCATTCGGGTAGCGCCTCCACGCACGCTGCGTCTTTGGGCAAGACTAGTCGCCGCGGCCGCAAGGTTACTCACACGATAGAGATGAGCATTCGTTTTAAGGCAGTGTAGTGGAGCACTCCGCATGTGTAGCAGTTTTTTCGGTTGTATCCGACGTCGCTGGGTGGCAATCCCACTTTCCCCTGCAGAAAAGTGCTCGGGCAGCTCGACGAGCATCGCTGGTTCAATGGCATGTGCCTCAGTAGTGCAGTAGGCAGCGCGTAAGTCTCATAATCTTAAGGCTTGCCGGCACGATAGCTCAGCGTGTTCGGTCTGAGAGTTATCTGCCCTCTGTAATAAAAGACCGAGTCAACGATGAACTTGAACGGGCGCCATCGGACGTCCGCCCCCAACAAATGCAACGAAAGAAATGAGAAGAAAAAAAAAAAAAAATTGGTGAATGCTCGCTTAGCATGCGGACGGCCCGGGTTCGATTCCCGGCCGGTGCATCGTTCTGCTGTTCTCGCTATAATGCTGCCGCGCCGATTCCTCGCCTGAGCTGCGTCAGCCTCAGGAATGTATAGCAGGATTCGCTGTGAGAGGAACCATACACGCAGCACGCAATAGACCGTACTTGAACGGTCGCATGCTATTTCTGAACTCTGACGTCGGCCTGTCCCAACAGGCCGCTGTGTTCAGGTGCCGCAAGGGCGATGTACTGTAACCTCGGGCAGTGCTGCGTTCCGTTGAAAAAGCTGCGGCAGCAGTTTAATCTAGCAAGTAGGGAAAGCACGTGTAGCAACACAACAGATTCTTGAGAAAGCGCGAACTGTCTATCTCTAATATGAGCGACTTACCAAGTTTTCTGTAACGTTACTTGCAACGTGCCTCGGTAGCGCAGTAGGTAGCGCGTAAGTCTCATAATCTTAAGGTCGTGAGTTCGATCCTCACCCGGGGCATTTAATTTGCTGTACATCATGGCTGAATTAACGGCGTTGCTGTTGCTAGGGAACGAACTTAATTGTCGTTCGTTATCCATAAGGAGTCTACGCCTCAGCGTCAATACGTTTATTTCCAATTATGACAACGTACAACTTTGATCTTTCTCTTCCCTTGTTAGGAGTAAAATAATGAATAGTCAATTTCGGGCTGTGCGCCATGCCAGTCTGTAGGCGCAAATATGCTCGCAAACGGAGAACTGCACTGAGTCCAGATTCAGCACGAAATACGAGAGGAGACGGAGAAAAGCTCACGCTTATCGAGCAAATCCGGTGTGGTCTAGTGGCTAGGATACCTGGCTTTCACCCAGGAGGCCCGGGTTCGGTTCCCGGTACCGGAACGGAAGTTTTTGCGCACACAACGCTCCATGTTTTGGCCTTCGAACTGTCGTTTGTCGCCCACCTTCCGAAGCTTCGACCGAACGTAATCGGGGAAAACAGGCACATGATGCAATTACTGTCGGCACCGGAATAAAGGGAGAAGAGGCACTGGTCCGTTGTTGGGCTGCTACCAGCGTCAGTGGGAAGTCGGTGAAGTCGCCAGTTGCGCCAGAAGCCAGAAATTACCGTAGTACGCCTACACACGCGTTCCAGTTATTTACATTGCTTGCAGCCGCTCCATCCACAACGAGCGTGAGCCCGGATAGCTCAGTCGGTAGAGCATTAGGCTTTTAACCTAAGGGTCCAGGGTTCAAGTCCCTGTCCGGGCGAAGATTTTAACGTTTCCGTAATGGCTCGTCTCGTAGCGATGGTAGCCCTGCCGTAATCAGTGCACGGAGTTCGTTTCCTGTCAACATTCTGCGCAGACCCAGGGAAACTTGGGTTACGAGCAGTCGTGGCCGAGTGGTTAAGGCGTCTGACTAGAAATCAGATTCCCTCTGGGAGCGTAGGTTCGAGTCCTACCGACTGCGTCGGATTTTTCTTTTTTTGTTTAAGAACAACGAGCAGAAAATTTCGCAGATTGCCTGTCGTTTTGGTACCTCTCCACACCTCGCCTCTCACAGCCGTTTATAGTGCCTGTCCTTTTGATAAGGGCGAATTCCAAGCGTCAGCTTTCGCGTCAGCCGAGCAAAGTCGGGACAAGTCGGGACATACTACAGGATGGTCTGCGTGGAGCTACGACGAAAAAAACCTTCATTTAACAGCACGCGGCTCACATACTCATACGAAAAAAACTAGCGCCACTTGCGGTGGCCGGGAATCGAACCCGGATCAACTGCTTGGAAGGCAACTATGCTCACCATTACACCACCACCGCACAGCCGCTGCACGCAACGCCCCGCTGTGTCGCCTTCCTGCTCGCCAGCAGCGGCCCACGGTGATAGTAGCTGCAGGCGCTTTTCGAGGTAGGAGGGCGCATCCACACGCATTCGGGTAGCGCCTCCACGCACGCTGCGTCTTTGGGCAAGACTAGTCGCCGCGGCCGCAAGGTTACTCACACGATAGAGATGAGCATTCGTTTTAAGGCAGTGTAGTGGAGCACTCCGCATGTGTAGCAGTTTTTTCGGTTGTATCCGACGTCGCTGGGTGGCAATCCCACTTTCCCCTGCAGAAAAGTGCTCGGGCAGCTCGACGAGCATCGCTGGTTCAATGGCATGTGCCTCAGTAGTGCAGTAGGCAGCGCGTAAGTCTCATAATCTTAAGGCTTGCCGGCACGATAGCTCAGCGTGTTCGGTCTGAGAGTTATCTGCCCTCTGTAATAAAAGACCGAGTCAACGATGAACTTGAACGGGCGCCATCGGACGTCCGCCCCCAACAAATGCAACGAAAGAAATGAGAAGAAAAAAAAAAAAAAATTGGTGAATGCTCGCTTAGCATGCGGACGGCCCGGGTTCGATTCCCGGCCGGTGCATCGTTCTGCTGTTCTCGCTATAATGCTGCCGCGCCGATTCCTCGCCTGAGCTGCGTCAGCCTCAGGAATGTATAGCAGGATTCGCTGTGAGAGGAACCATACACGCAGCACGCAATAGACCGTACTTGAACGGTCGCATGCTATTTCTGAACTCTGACGTCGGCCTGTCCCAACAGGCCGCTGTGTTCAGGTGCCGCAAGGGCGATGTACTGTAACCTCGGGCAGTGCTGCGTTCCGTTGAAAAAGCTGCGGCAGCAGTTTAATCTAGCAAGTAGGGAAAGCACGTGTAGCAACACAACAGATTCTTGAGAAAGCGCGAACTGTCTATCTCTAATATGAGAGACTTACCAAGTTTTCTGTAACGTTACTTGCAACGTGCCTCGGTAGCGCAGTAGGTAGCGCGTAAGTCTCATAATCTTAAGGTCGTGAGTTCGATCCTCACCCAGGGCATTTAATTTGCTGTACATCATGGCTGAATTAACGGCGTTGCTGTTGCTAGGGAACGAACTTAATTGTCGTTCGTTATCCATAAGGAGTCTACGCCTCAGCGTCAATACGTTTATTTCCAATTATGACAACGTACAACTTTGATCTTTCTCTTCCCTTGTTAGGAGTAAAATAATGAATAGTCAATTTCGGGCTGTGCGCCATGCCAGTCTGTAGGCGCAAATATGCTCGCAAACGGAGAACTGCACTGAGTCCAGATTCAGCACGAAATACGAGAGGAGACGGAGAAAAGCTCACGCTTATCGAGCAAATCCGGTGTGGTCTAGTGGCTAGGATACCTGGCTTTCACCCAGGAGGCCCGGGTTCGGTTCCCGGTACCGGAACGGAAGTTTTTGCGCACACAACGCTCCATGTTTTGGCCTTCGAACTGTCGTTTGTCGCCCACCTTCCGAAGCTTCGACCGAACGTAATCGGGGAAAACAGGCACATGATGCAATTACTGTCGGCACCGGAATAAAGGGAGAAGAGGCACTGGTCCGTTGTTGGGCTGCTACCAGCGTCAGTGGGAAGTCGGTGAAGTCGCCAGTTGCGCCAGAAGCCAGAAATTACCGTAGTACGCCTACACACGCGTTCCAGTTATTTACATTGCTTGCAGCCGCTCCATCCACAACGAGCGTGAGCCCGGATAGCTCAGTCGGTAGAGCATTAGGCTTTTAACCTAAGGGTCCAGGGTTCAAGTCCCTGTCCGGGCGAAGATTTTAACGTTTCCGTAATGGCTCGTCTCGTAGCGATGGTAGCCCTGCCGTAATCAGTGCACGGAGTTCGTTTCCTGTCAACATTCTGCGCAGACCCAGGGAAACTTGGGTTACGAGCAGTCGTGGCCGAGTGGTTAAGGTGTCTGACTAGAAATCAGATTCCCTCTGGGAGCGTAGGTTCGAGTCCTACCGACTGCGTCGGATTTTTCTTTTTTTGTTTAAGAACAACGAGCAGAAAATTTCGCAGATTGCCTGTCGTTTTGGTACCTCTCCACACCTCGCCTCTCACAGGCGTTTATAGTGCCTGTCCTTTTGATAAGGGCGAATTCCAAGCGTCAGCTTTCGCGTCAGCCGGGACAAGTCGGGACAAGTCGGGACATACTACAGGATGGTCTGCGTGGAGCTACGACGAAAAAAACCTTCATTTAACAGCACGCGGCTCACATACTCATACGAAAAAGACTAGCGCCACTTGCGGTGGCCGGGAATCGAACCCGGATCAACTGCTTGGAAGGCAACTATGCTCACCATTACACCACCACCGCACAGCCGCTGCACGCAACGCCCCGCTGTGTCGCCTTCCTGCTCGCCAGCAGCGGCCCACGGTGATAGTAGCTGCAGGCGCTTTTCGAGGTAGGAGGGCGCATCCACACGCATTCGGGTAGCGCCTCCACGCACGCTGCGTCTTTGGGCAAGACTAGTCGCCGCGGCCGCAAGGTTACTCACACGATAGAGATGAGCATTCGTTTTAAGGCAGTGTAGTGGAGCACTCCGCATGTGTAGCAGTTTTTTCGGTTGTATCCGACGTCGCTGGGTGGCAATCCCACTTTCCCCTGCAGAAAAGTGCTCGGGCAGCTCGACGAGCATCGCTGGTTCAATGGCATGTGCCTCAGTAGTGCAGTAGGCAGCGCGTAAGTCTCATAATCTTAAGGCTTGCCGGCACGATAGCTCAGCGTGTTCGGTCTGAGAGTTATCTGCCCTCTGTAATAAAAGACCGAGTCAACGATGAACTTGAACGGGCGCCATCGGACGTCCGCCCCCAACAAATGCAACGAAAGAAATGAGAAGAAAAAAAAAAAAAAATTGGTGAATGCTCGCTTAGCATGCGGACGGCCCGGGTTCGATTCCCGGCCGGTGCATCGTTCTGCTGTTCTCGCTATAATGCTGCCGCGCCGATTCCTCGCCTGAGCTGCGTCAGCCTCAGGAATGTATAGCAGGATTCGCTGTGAGAGGAACCATACACGCAGCACGCAATAGACCGTACTTGAACGGTCGCATGCTATTTCTGAACTCTGACGTCGGCCTGTCCCAACAGGCCGCTGTGTTCAGGTGCCGCAAGGGCGATGTACTGTAACCTCGGGCAGTGCTGCGTTCCGTTGAAAAAGCTGCGGCAGCAGTTTAATCTAGCAAGTAGGGAAAGCACGTGTAGCAACACAACAGATTCTTGAGAAAGCGCGAACTGTCTATCTCTAATATGAGAGACTTACCAAGTTTTCTGTAACGTTACTTGCAACGTGCCTCGGTAGCGCAGTAGGTAGCGCGTAAGTCTCATAATCTTAAGGTCGTGAGTTCGATCCTCACCCAGGGCATTTAATTTGCTGTACATCATGGCTGAATTAACGGCGTTGCTGTTGCTAGGGAACGAACTTAATTGTCGTTCGTTATCCATAAGGAGTCTACGCCTCAGCGTCAATACGTTTATTTCCAATTATGACAACGTACAACTTTGATCTTTCTCTTCCCTTGTTAGGAGTAAAATAATGAATAGTCAATTTCGGGCTGTGCGCCATGCCAGTCTGTAGGCGCAAATATGCTCGCAAACGGAGAACTGCACTGAGTCCAGATTCAGCACGAAATACGAGAGGAGACGGAGAAAAGCTCACGCTTATCGAGCAAATCCGGTGTGGTCTAGTGGCTAGGATACCTGGCTTTCACCCAGGAGGCCCGGGTTCGGTTCCCGGTACCGGAACGGAAGTTTTTGCGCACACAACGCTCCATGTTTTGGCCTTCGAACTGTCGTTTGTCGCCCACCTTCCGAAGCTTCGACCGAACGTAATCGGGGAAAACAGGCACATGATGCAATTACTGTCGGCACCGGAATAAAGGGAGAAGAGGCACTGGTCCGTTGTTGGGCTGCTACCAGCGTCAGTGGGAAGTCGGTGAAGTCGCCAGTTGCGCCAGAAGCCAGAAATTACCGTAGTACGCCTACACACGCGTTCCAGTTATTTACATTGCTTGCAGCCGCTCCATCCACAACGAGCGTGAGCCCGGATAGCTCAGTCGGTAGAGCATTAGGCTTTTAACCTAAGGGTCCAGGGTTCAAGTCCCTGTCCGGGCGAAGATTTTAACGTTTCCGTAATGGCTCGTCTCGTAGCGATGGTAGCCCTGCCGTAATCAGTGCACGGAGTTCGTTTCCTGTCAACATTCTGCGCAGACCCAGGGAAACTTGGGTTACGAGCAGTCGTGGCCGAGTGGTTAAGGCGTCTGACTAGAAATCAGATTCCCTCTGGGAGCGTAGGTTCGAGTCCTACCGACTGCGTCGGATTTTTCTTTTTTTGTTTAAGAACAACGAGCAGAAAATTTCGCAGATTGCCTGTCGTTTTGGTACCTCTCCACACCTCGCCTCTCACAGCCGTTTATAGTGCCTGTCCTTTTGATAAGGGCGAATTCCAAGCGTCAGCTTTCGCGTCAGCCGAGCAAAGTCGGGACAAGTCGGGACATACTACAGGATGGTCTGCGTGGAGCTACGACGAAAAAAACCTTCATTTAACAGCACGCGGCTCACATACTCATACGAAAAAAACTAGCGCCACTTGCGGTGGCCGGGAATCGAACCCGGATCAACTGCTTGGAAGGCAACTATGCTCACCATTACACCACCACCGCACAGCCGCTGCTCGCAACGCCCCGCTGTGTCGCCTTCCTGCCCGCCAGCAGCGGCCCACGGTGATAGTAGCTGCAGGCGCTTTTCGAGGTAGGAGGGCACATCCACACGCATTCGGGTAGCGCCTCCACGCACGCTGCGTCTTTGGGCAAGACTAGTCGCCGCGGCCGCAAGGTTACTCACACGATAGAGATGAGCATTCGTTTTAAGGCAGTGTAGTGGAGCACTCCGCGTGTGTAGCAGTTTTTTCGGTTGTATCCGACGTCGCTGGGTGGCAATCCCACTTTCCCCTGCAGAAAAGTGCTCGGGCAGCTCGACGAGCATCGCTGGTTCAATGGCATGTGCCTCAGTAGTGCAGTAGGCAGCGCGTAAGTCTCATAATCTTAAGGCTTGCCGGCACGATAGCTCAGCGTGTTCGGTCTGAGAGTTATCTGCCCTCTGTAATAAAAGACCGAGTCAACGATGAACTTGAACGGGCGCCATCGGACGTCCGCCCCCAACAAATGCAACGAAAGAAATGAGAAGAAAAAAAAAAAAAAAATTGGTGAATGCTCGCTTAGCATGCGGACGGCCCGGGTTCGATTCCCGGCCGGTGCATCGTTCTGCTGTTCTCGCTATAATGCTGCCGCGCCGATTCCTCGCCTGAGCTGCGTCAGCCTCAGGAATGTATAGCAGGATTCGCTGTGAGAGGAACCATACACGCAGCACGCAATAGACCGTACTTGAACGGTCGCATGCTATTTCTGAACTCTGACGTCGGCCTGTCCCAACAGGCCGCTGTGTTCAGGTGCCGCAAGGGCGATGTACTGTAACCTCGGGCAGTGCTGCGTTCCGTTGAAAAAGCTGCGGCAGCAGTTTAATCTAGCAAGTAGGGAAAGCACGTGTAGCAACACAACAGATTCTTGAGAAAGCGCGAACTGTCTATCTCTAATATGAGAGACTTACCAAGTTTTCTGTAACGTTACTTGCAACGTGCCTCGGTAGCGCAGTAGGTAGCGCGTAAGTCTCATAATCTTAAGGTCGTGAGTTCGATCCTCACCCAGGGCATTTAATTTGCTGTACATCATGGCTGAATTAACGGCGTTGCTGTTGCTAGGGAACGAACTTAATTGTAATTCGTTATCCATAAGGAGTCTACGCCTCAGCGTCAATACGTTTATTTCCAATTATGACAACGTACAACTTTGATCTTTCTCTTCCCTTGTTAGGAGTAAAATAATGAATAGTCAATTTCGGGCTGTGCGCCATGCCAGTCTGTAGGCGCAAATATGCTCGCAAACGGAGAACTGCACTGAGTCCAGATTCAGCACGAAATACGAGAGGAGACGGAGAAAAGCTCACGCTTATCGAGCAAATCCGGTGTGGTCTAGTGGCTAGGATACCTGGCTTTCACCCAGGAGGCCCGGGTTCGATTCCCGGTACCGGAACGGAAGTTTTTGCGCACACAACGCTCCATGTTTTGGCCTTCGAACTGTCGTTTGTCGCCCACCTTCCGAAGCTTCGACCGAACGTAATCGGGGAAAACAGGCACATGATGCAATTACTGTCGGCACCGGAATAAAGGGAGAAGAGGCACTGGTCCGTTGTTGGGCTGCTACCAGCGTCAGTGGGAAGTCGGTGAAGTCGCCAGTTGCGCCAGAAGCCAGAAATTACCGTAGTACGCCTACACACGCGTTCCAGTTATTTACATTGCTTGCAGCCGCTCCATCCACAACGAGCGTGAGCCCGGATAGCTCAGTCGGTAGAGCATTAGGCTTTTAACCTAAGGGTCCAGGGTTCAAGTCCCTGTCCGGGCGAAGATTTTAACGTTTCCGTAATGGCTCGTCTCGTAGCGATGGTAGCCCTGCCGTAATCAGTGCACGGAGTTCGTTTCCTGTCAACATTCTGCGCAGACCCAGGGAAACTTGGGTTACGAGCAGTCGTGGCCGAGTGGTTAAGGCGTCTGACTAGAAATCAGATTCCCTCTGGGAGCGTAGGTTCGAGTCCTACCGACTGCGTCGGATTTTTCTTTTTTTGTTTAAGAACAACGAGCAGAAAATTTCGCAGATTGCCTGTCGTTTTGGTACCTCTCCACACCTCGCCTCTCACAGCCGTTTATAGTGCCTGTCCTTTTGATAAGGGCGAATTCCAAGCGTCAGCTTTCGCGTCAGCCGAGCAAAGTCGGGACAAGTCGGGACATACTACAGGATGGTCTGCGTGGAGCTACGACGAAAAAAACCTTCATTTAACAGCACGCGGCTCACATACTCATACGAAAAAAACTAGCGCCACTTGCGGTGGCCGGGAATCGAACCCGGATCAACTGCTTGGAAGGCAACTATGCTCACCATTACACCACCACCGCACAGCCGCTGCTCGCAACGCCCCGCTGTGTCGCCTTCCTGCCCGCCAGCAGCGGCCCACGGTGATAGTAGCTGCAGGCGCTTTTCGAGGTAGGAGGGCACATCCACACGCATTCGGGTAGCGCCTCCACGCACGCTGCGTCTTTGGGCAAGACTAGTCGCCGCGGCCGCAAGGTTACTCACACGATAGAGATGAGCATTCGTTTTAAGGCAGTGTAGTGGAGCACTCCGCGTGTGTAGCAGTTTTTTCGGTTGTATCCGACGTCGCTGGGTGGCAATCCCACTTTCCCCTGCAGAAAAGTGCTCGGGCAGCTCGACGAGCATCGCTGGTTCAATGGCATGTGCCTCAGTAGTGCAGTAGGCAGCGCGTAAGTCTCATAATCTTAAGGCTTGCCGGCACGATAGCTCAGCGTGTTCGGTCTGAGAGTTATCTGCCCTCTGTAATAAAAGACCGAGTCAACGATGAACTTGAACGGGCGCCATCGGACGTCCGCCCCCAACAAATGCAACGAAAGAAATGAGAAGAAAAAAAAAAAAAAAATTGGTGAATGCTCGCTTAGCATGCGGACGGCCCGGGTTCGATTCCCGGCCGGTGCATCGTTCTGCTGTTCTCGCTATAATGCTGCCGCGCCGATTCCTCGCCTGAGCTGCGTCAGCCTCAGGAATGTATAGCAGGATTCGCTGTGAGAGGAACCATACACGCAGCACGCAATAGACCGTACTTGAACGGTCGCATGCTATTTCTGAACTCTGACGTCGGCCTGTCCCAACAGGCCGCTGTGTTCAGGTGCCGCAAGGGCGATGTACTGTAACCTCGGGCAGTGCTGCGTTCCGTTGAAAAAGCTGCGGCAGCAGTTTAATCTAGCAAGTAGGGAAAGCACGTGTAGCAACACAACAGATTCTTGAGAAAGCGCGAACTGTCTATCTCTAATATGAGAGACTTACCAAGTTTTCTGTAACGTTACTTGCAACGTGCCTCGGTAGCGCAGTAGGTAGCGCGTAAGTCTCATAATCTTAAGGTCGTGAGTTCGATCCTCACCCAGGGCATTTAATTTGCTGTACATCATGGCTGAATTAACGGCGTTGCTGTTGCTAGGGAACGAACTTAATTGTAATTCGTTATCCATAAGGAGTCTACGCCTCAGCGTCAATACGTTTATTTCCAATTATGACAACGTACAACTTTGATCTTTCTCTTCCCTTGTTAGGAGTAAAATAATGAATAGTCAATTTCGGGCTGTGCGCCATGCCAGTCTGTAGGCGCAAATATGCTCGCAAACGGAGAACTGCACTGAGTCCAGATTCAGCACGAAATACGAGAGGAGACGGAGAAAAGCTCACGCTTATCGAGCAAATCCGGTGTGGTCTAGTGGCTAGGATACCTGGCTTTCACCCAGGAGGCCCGGGTTCGATTCCCGGTACCGGAACGGAAGTTTTTGCGCACACAACGCTCCATGTTTTGGCCTTCGAACTGTCGTTTGTCGCCCACCTTCCGAAGCTTCGACCGAACGTAATCGGGGAAAACAGGCACATGATGCAATTACTGTCGGCACCGGAATAAAGGGAGAAGAGGCACTGGTCCGTTGTTGGGCTGCTACCAGCGTCAGTGGGAAGTCGGTGAAGTCGCCAGTTGCGCCAGAAGCCAGAAATTACCGTAGTACGCCTACACACGCGTTCCAGTTATTTACATTGCTTGCAGCCGCTCCATCCACAACGAGCGTGAGCCCGGATAGCTCAGTCGGTAGAGCATTAGGCTTTTAACCTAAGGGTCCAGGGTTCAAGTCCCTGTCCGGGCGAAGATTTTAACGTTTCCGTAATGGCTCGTCTCGTAGCGATGGTAGCCCTGCCGTAATCAGTGCACGGAGTTCGTTTCCTGTCAACATTCTGCGCAGACCCAGGGAAACTTGGGTTACGAGCAGTCGTGGCCGAGTGGTTAAGGTGTCTGACTAGAAATCAGATTCCCTCTGGGAGCGTAGGTTCGAGTCCTACCGACTGCGTCGGATTTTTCTTTTTTTGTTTAAGAACAACGAGCAGAAAATTTCGCAGATTGCCTGTCGTTTTGGTACCTCTCCACACCTCGCCTCTCACAGGCGTTTATAGTGCCTGTCCTTTTGATAAGGGCGAATTCCAAGCGTCAGCTTTCGCGTCAGCCGAGCAAAGTCGGGACAAGTCGGGACATACTACAGGATGGTCTGCGTGGAGCTACGACGAAAAAAACCTTCATTTAACAGCACGCGGCTCACATACTCATACGAAAAAAACTAGCGCCACTTGCGGTGGCCGGGAATCGAACCCGGATCAACTGCTTGGAAGGCAACTATGCTCACCATTACACCACCACCGCACAGCCGCTGCACGCAACGCCCCGCTGTGTCGCCTTCCTGCTCGCCAGCAGCGGCCCACGGTGATAGTAGCTGCAGGCGCTTTTCGAGGTAGGAGGGCGCATCCACACGCATTCGGGTAGCGCCTCCACGCACGCTGCGTCTTTGGGCAAGACTAGTCGCCGCGGCCGCAAGGTTACTCACACGATAGAGATGAGCATTCGTTTTAAGGCAGTGTAGTGGAGCACTCCGCATGTGTAGCAGTTTTTTCGGTTGTATCCGACGTCGCTGGGTGGCAATCCCACTTTCCCCTGCAGAAAAGTGCTCGGGCAGCTCGACGAGCATCGCTGGTTCAATGGCATGTGCCTCAGTAGTGCAGTAGGCAGCGCGTAAGTCTCATAATCTTAAGGCTTGCCGGCACGATAGCTCAGCGTGTTCGGTCTGAGAGTTATCTGCCCTCTGTAATAAAAGACCGAGTCAACGATGAACTTGAACGGGCGCCATCGGACGTCCGCCCCCAACAAATGCAACGAAAGAAATGAGAAGAAAAAAAAAAAAAAAAATTGGTGAATGCTCGCTTAGCATGCGGACGGCCCGGGTTCGATTCCCGGCCGGTGCATCGTTCTGCTGTTCTCGCTATAATGCTGCCGCGCCGATTCCTCGCCTGAGCTGCGTCAGCCTCAGGAATGTATAGCAGGATTCGCTGTGAGAGGAACCATACACGCAGCACGCAATAGACCGTACTTGAACGGTCGCATGCTATTTCTGAACTCTGACGTCGGCCTGTCCCAACAGGCCGCTGTGTTCAGGTGCCGCAAGGGCGATGTACTGTAACCTCGGGCAGTGCTGCGTTCCGTTGAAAAAGCTGCGGCAGCAGTTTAATCTAGCAAGTAGGGAAAGCACGTGTAGCAACACAACAGATTCTTGAGAAAGCGCGAACTGTCTATCTCTAATATGAGAGACTTACCAAGTTTTCTGTAACGTTACTTGCAACGTGCCTCGGTAGCGCAGTAGGTAGCGCGTAAGTCTCATAATCTTAAGGTCGTGAGTTCGATCCTCACCCAGGGCATTTAATTTGCTGTACATCATGGCTGAATTAACGGCGTTGCTGTTGCTAGGGAACGAACTTAATTGTCGTTCGTTATCCATAAGGAGTCTACGCCTCAGCGTCAATACGTTTATTTCCAATTATGACAACGTACAACTTTGATCTTTCTCTTCCCTTGTTAGGAGTAAAATAATGAATAGTCAATTTCGGGCTGTGCGCCATGCCAGTCTGTAGGCGCAAATATGCTCGCAAACGGAGAACTGCACTGAGTCCAGATTCAGCACGAAATACGAGAGGAGACGGAGAAAAGCTCACGCTTATCGAGCAAATCCGGTGTGGTCTAGTGGCTAGGATACCTGGCTTTCACCCAGGAGGCCCGGGTTCGGTTCCCGGTACCGGAACGGAAGTTTTTGCGCACACAACGCTCCATGTTTTGGCCTTCGAACTGTCGTTTGTCGCCCACCTTCCGAAGCTTCGACCGAACGTAATCGGGGAAAACAGGCACATGATGCAATTACTGTCGGCACCGGAATAAAGGGAGAAGAGGCACTGGTCCGTTGTTGGGCTGCTACCAGCGTCAGTGGGAAGTCGGTGAAGTCGCCAGTTGCGCCAGAAGCCAGAAATTACCGTAGTACGCCTACACACGCGTTCCAGTTATTTACATTGCTTGCAGCCGCTCCATCCACAACGAGCGTGAGCCCGGATAGCTCAGTCGGTAGAGCATTAGGCTTTTAACCTAAGGGTCCAGGGTTCAAGTCCCTGTCCGGGCGAAGATTTTAACGTTTCCGTAATGGCTCGTCTCGTAGCGATGGTAGCCCTGCCGTAATCAGTGCACGGAGTTCGTTTCCTGTCAACATTCTGCGCAGACCCAGGGAAACTTGGGTTACGAGCAGTCGTGGCCGAGTGGTTAAGGCGTCTGACTAGAAATCAGATTCCCTCTGGGAGCGTAGGTTCGAGTCCTACCGACTGCGTCGGATTTTTCTTTTTTTGTTTAAGAACAACGAGCAGAAAATTTCGCAGATTGCCTGTCGTTTTGGTACCTCTCCACACCTCGCCTCTCACAGCCGTTTATAGTGCCTGTCCTTTTGATAAGGGCGAATTCCAAGCGTCAGCTTTCGCGTCAGCCGAGCAAAGTCGGGACAAGTCGGGACATACTACAGGATGGTCTGCGTGGAGCTACGACGAAAAAAACCTTCATTTAACAGCACGCGGCTCACATACTCATACGAAAAAAACTAGCGCCACTTGCGGTGGCCGGGAATCGAACCCGGATCAACTGCTTGGAAGGCAACTATGCTCACCATTACACCACCACCGCACAGCCGCTGGTCGCAACGCCCCGCTGTGTCGCCTTCCTGCCCGCCAGCAGCGGCCCACGGTGATAGTAGCTGCAGGCGCTTTTCGAGGTAGGAGGGCACATCCACACGCATTCGGGTAGCGCCTCCACGCACGCTGCGTCTTTGGGCAAGACTAGTCGCCGCGGCCGCAAGGTTACTCACACGATAGAGATGAGCATTCGTTTTAAGGCAGTGTAGTGGAGCACTCCGCGTGTGTAGCAGTTTTTTCGGTTGTATCCGACGTCGCTGGGTGGCAATCCCACTTTCCCCTGCAGAAAAGTGCTCGGGCAGCTCGACGAGCATCGCTGGTTCAATGGCATGTGCCTCAGTAGTGCAGTAGGCAGCGCGTAAGTCTCATAATCTTAAGGCTTGCCGGCACGATAGCTCAGCGTGTTCGGTCTGAGAGTTATCTGCCCTCTGTAATAAAAGACCGAGTCAACGATGAACTTGAACGGGCGCCATCGGACGTCCGCCCCCAACAAATGCAACGAAAGAAATGAGAAGAAAAAAAAAAAAAAAATTGGTGAATGCTCGCTTAGCATGCGGACGGCCCGGGTTCGATTCCCGGCCGGTGCATCGTTCTGCTGTTCTCGCTATAATGCTGCCGCGCCGATTCCTCGCCTGAGCTGCGTCAGCCTCAGGAATGTATAGCAGGATTCGCTGTGAGAGGAACCATACACGCAGCACGCAATAGACCGTACTTGAACGGTCGCATGCTATTTCTGAACTCTGACGTCGGCCTGTCCCAACAGGCCGCTGTGTTCAGGTGCCGCAAGGGCGATGTACTGTAACCTCGGGCAGTGCTGCGTTCCGTTGAAAAAGCTGCGGCAGCAGTTTAATCTAGCAAGTAGGGAAAGCACGTGTAGCAACACAACAGATTCTTGAGAAAGCGCGAACTGTCTATCTCTAATATGAGAGACTTACCAAGTTTTCTGTAACGTTACTTGCAACGTGCCTCGGTAGCGCAGTAGGTAGCGCGTAAGTCTCATAATCTTAAGGTCGTGAGTTCGATCCTCACCCAGGGCATTTAATTTGCTGTACATCATGGCTGAATTAACGGCGTTGCTGTTGCTAGGGAACGAACTTAATTGTAATTCGTTATCCATAAGGAGTCTACGCCTCAGCGTCAATACGTTTATTTCCAATTATGACAACGTACAACTTTGATCTTTCTCTTCCCTTGTTAGGAGTAAAATAATGAATAGTCAATTTCGGGCTGTGCGCCATGCCAGTCTGTAGGCGCAAATATGCTCGCAAACGGAGAACTGCACTGAGTCCAGATTCAGCACGAAATACGAGAGGAGACGGAGAAAAGCTCACGCTTATCGAGCAAATCCGGTGTGGTCTAGTGGCTAGGATACCTGGCTTTCACCCAGGAGGCCCGGGTTCGATTCCCGGTACCGGAACGGAAGTTTTTGCGCACACAACGCTCCATGTTTTGGCCTTCGAACTGTCGTTTGTCGCCCACCTTCCGAAGCTTCGACCGAACGTAATCGGGGAAAACAGGCACATGATGCAATTACTGTCGGCACCGGAATAAAGGGAGAAGAGGCACTGGTCCGTTGTTGGGCTGCTACCAGCGTCAGTGGGAAGTCGGTGAAGTCGCCAGTTGCGCCAGAAGCCAGAAATTACCGTAGTACGCCTACACACGCGTTCCAGTTATTTACATTGCTTGCAGCCGCTCCATCCACAACGAGCGTGAGCCCGGATAGCTCAGTCGGTAGAGCATTAGGCTTTTAACCTAAGGGTCCAGGGTTCAAGTCCCTGTCCGGGCGAAGATTTTAACGTTTCCGTAATGGCTCGTCTCGTAGCGATGGTAGCCCTGCCGTAATCAGTGCACGGAGTTCGTTTCCTGTCAACATTCTGCGCAGACCCAGGGAAACTTGGGTTACGAGCAGTCGTGGCCGAGTGGTTAAGGTGTCTGACTAGAAATCAGATTCCCTCTGGGAGCGTAGGTTCGAGTCCTACCGACTGCGTCGGATTTTTCTTTTTTTGTTTAAGAACAACGAGCAGAAAATTTCGCAGATTGCCTGTCGTTTTGGTACCTCTCCACACCTCGCCTCTCACAGGCGTTTATAGTGCCTGTCCTTTTGATAAGGGCGAATTCCAAGCGTCAGCTTTCGCGTCAGCCGAGCAAAGTCGGGACAAGTCGGGACATACTACAGGATGGTCTGCGTGGAGCTACGACGAAAAAAACCTTCATTTAACAGCACGCGGCTCACATACTCATACGAAAAAAACTAGCGCCACTTGCGGTGGCCGGGAATCGAACCCGGATCAACTGCTTGGAAGGCAACTATGCTCACCATTACACCACCACCGCACAGCCGCTGCACGCAACGCCCCGCTGTGTCGCCTTCCTGCTCGCCAGCAGCGGCCCACGGTGATAGTAGCTGCAGGCGCTTTTCGAGGTAGGAGGGCGCATCCACACGCATTCGGGTAGCGCCTCCACGCACGCTGCGTCTTTGGGCAAGACTAGTCGCCGCGGCCGCAAGGTTACTCACACGATAGAGATGAGCATTCGTTTTAAGGCAGTGTAGTGGAGCACTCCGCATGTGTAGCAGTTTTTTCGGTTGTATCCGACGTCGCTGGGTGGCAATCCCACTTTCCCCTGCAGAAAAGTGCTCGGGCAGCTCGACGAGCATCGCTGGTTCAATGGCATGTGCCTCAGTAGTGCAGTAGGCAGCGCGTAAGTCTCATAATCTTAAGGCTTGCCGGCACGATAGCTCAGCGTGTTCGGTCTGAGAGTTATCTGCCCTCTGTAATAAAAGACCGAGTCAACGATGAACTTGAACGGGCGCCATCGGACGTCCGCCCCCAACAAATGCAACGAAAGAAATGAGAAGAAAAAAAAAAAAAAAATTGGTGAATGCTCGCTTAGCATGCGGACGGCCCGGGTTCGATTCCCGGCCGGTGCATCGTTCTGCTGTTCTCGCTATAATGCTGCCGCGCCGATTCCTCGCCTGAGCTGCGTCAGCCTCAGGAATGTATAGCAGGATTCGCTGTGAGAGGAACCATACACGCAGCACGCAATAGACCGTACTTGAACGGTCGCATGCTATTTCTGAACTCTGACGTCGGCCTGTCCCAACAGGCCGCTGTGTTCAGGTGCCGCAAGGGCGATGTACTGTAACCTCGGGCAGTGCTGCGTTCCGTTGAAAAAGCTGCGGCAGCAGTTTAATCTAGCAAGTAGGGAAAGCACGTGTAGCAACACAACAGATTCTTGAGAAAGCGCGAACTGTCTATCTCTAATATGAGAGACTTACCAAGTTTTCTGTAACGTTACTTGCAACGTGCCTCGGTAGCGCAGTAGGTAGCGCGTAAGTCTCATAATCTTAAGGTCGTGAGTTCGATCCTCACCCAGGGCATTTAATTTGCTGTACATCATGGCTGAATTAACGGCGTTGCTGTTGCTAGGGAACGAACTTAATTGTCGTTCGTTATCCATAAGGAGTCTACGCCTCAGCGTCAATACGTTTATTTCCAATTATGACAACGTACAACTTTGATCTTTCTCTTCCCTTGTTAGGAGTAAAATAATGAATAGTCAATTTCGGGCTGTGCGCCATGCCAGTCTGTAGGCGCAAATATGCTCGCAAACGGAGAACTGCACTGAGTCCAGATTCAGCACGAAATACGAGAGGAGACGGAGAAAAGCTCACGCTTATCGAGCAAATCCGGTGTGGTCTAGTGGCTAGGATACCTGGCTTTCACCCAGGAGGCCCGGGTTCGGTTCCCGGTACCGGAACGGAAGTTTTTGCGCACACAACGCTCCATGTTTTGGCCTTCGAACTGTCGTTTGTCGCCCACCTTCCGAAGCTTCGACCGAACGTAATCGGGGAAAACAGGCACATGATGCAATTACTGTCGGCACCGGAATAAAGGGAGAAGAGGCACTGGTCCGTTGTTGGGCTGCTACCAGCGTCAGTGGGAAGTCGGTGAAGTCGCCAGTTGCGCCAGAAGCCAGAAATTACCGTAGTACGCCTACACACGCGTTCCAGTTATTTACATTGCTTGCAGCCGCTCCATCCACAACGAGCGTGAGCCCGGATAGCTCAGTCGGTAGAGCATTAGGCTTTTAACCTAAGGGTCCAGGGTTCAAGTCCCTGTCCGGGCGAAGATTTTAACGTTTCCGTAATGGCTCGTCTCGTAGCGATGGTAGCCCTGCCGTAATCAGTGCACGGAGTTCGTTTCCTGTCAACATTCTGCGCAGACCCAGGGAAACTTGGGTTACGAGCAGTCGTGGCCGAGTGGTTAAGGCGTCTGACTAGAAATCAGATTCCCTCTGGGAGCGTAGGTTCGAGTCCTACCGACTGCGTCGGATTTTTCTTTTTTTGTTTAAGAACAACGAGCAGAAAATTTCGCAGATTGCCTGTCGTTTTGGTACCTCTCCACACCTCGCCTCTCACAGCCGTTTATAGTGCCTGTCCTTTTGATAAGGGCGAATTCCAAGCGTCAGCTTTCGCGTCAGCCGAGCAAAGTCGGGACAAGTCGGGACATACTACAGGATGGTCTGCGTGGAGCTACGACGAAAAAAACCTTCATTTAACAGCACGCGGCTCACATACTCATACGAAAAAAACTAGCGCCACTTGCGGTGGCCGGGAATCGAACCCGGATCAACTGCTTGGAAGGCAACTATGCTCACCATTACACCACCACCGCACAGCCGCTGCTCGCAACGCCCCGCTGTGTCGCCTTCCTGCCCGCCAGCAGCGGCCCACGGTGATAGTAGCTGCAGGCGCTTTTCGAGGTAGGAGGGCACATCCACACGCATTCGGGTAGCGCCTCCACGCACGCTGCGTCTTTGGGCAAGACTAGTCGCCGCGGCCGCAAGGTTACTCACACGATAGAGATGAGCATTCGTTTTAAGGCAGTGTAGTGGAGCACTCCGCGTGTGTAGCAGTTTTTTCGGTTGTATCCGACGTCGCTGGGTGGCAATCCCACTTTCCCCTGCAGAAAAGTGCTCGGGCAGCTCGACGAGCATCGCTGGTTCAATGGCATGTGCCTCAGTAGTGCAGTAGGCAGCGCGTAAGTCTCATAATCTTAAGGCTTGCCGGCACGATAGCTCAGCGTGTTCGGTCTGAGAGTTATCTGCCCTCTGTAATAAAAGACCGAGTCAACGATGAACTTGAACGGGCGCCATCGGACGTCCGCCCCCAACAAATGCAACGAAAGAAATGAGAAGAAAAAAAAAAAAAAAATTGGTGAATGCTCGCTTAGCATGCGGACGGCCCGGGTTCGATTCCCGGCCGGTGCATCGTTCTGCTGTTCTCGCTATAATGCTGCCGCGCCGATTCCTCGCCTGAGCTGCGTCAGCCTCAGGAATGTATAGCAGGATTCGCTGTGAGAGGAACCATACACGCAGCACGCAATAGACCGTACTTGAACGGTCGCATGCTATTTCTGAACTCTGACGTCGGCCTGTCCCAACAGGCCGCTGTGTTCAGGTGCCGCAAGGGCGATGTACTGTAACCTCGGGCAGTGCTGCGTTCCGTTGAAAAAGCTGCGGCAGCAGTTTAATCTAGCAAGTAGGGAAAGCACGTGTAGCAACACAACAGATTCTTGAGAAAGCGCGAACTGTCTATCTCTAATATGAGAGACTTACCAAGTTTTCTGTAACGTTACTTGCAACGTGCCTCGGTAGCGCAGTAGGTAGCGCGTAAGTCTCATAATCTTAAGGTCGTGAGATCGATCCTCACCCAGGGCATTTAATTTGCTGTACATCATGGCTGAATTAACGGCGTTGCTGTTGCTAGGGAACGAACTTAATTGTAATTCGTTATCCATAAGGAGTCTACGCCTCAGCGTCAATACGTTTATTTCCAATTATGACAACGTACAACTTTGATCTTTCTCTTCCCTTGTTAGGAGTAAAATAATGAATAGTCAATTTCGGGCTGTGCGCCATGCCAGTCTGTAGGCGCAAATATGCTCGCAAACGGAGAACTGCACTGAGTCCAGATTCAGCACGAAATACGAGAGGAGACGGAGAAAAGCTCACGCTTATCGAGCAAATCCGGTGTGGTCTAGTGGCTAGGATACCTGGCTTTTACCCAGGAGGCCCGGGTTCGATTCCCGGTACCGGAACGGAAGTTTTTGCGCACACAACGCTCCATGTTTTGGCCTTCGAACTGTCGTTTGTCGCCCACCTTCCGAAGCTTCGACCGAACGTAATCGGGGAAAACAGGCACATGATGCAATTACTGTCGGCACCGGAATAAAGGGAGAAGAGGCACTGGTCCGTTGTTGGGCTGCTACCAGCGTCAGTGGGAAGTCGGTGAAGTCGCCAGTTGCGCCAGAAGCCAGAAATTACCGTAGTACGCCTACACACGCGTTCCAGTTATTTACATTGCTTGCAGCCGCTCCATCCACAACGAGCGTGAGCCCGGATAGCTCAGTCGGTAGAGCATTAGGCTTTTAACCTAAGGGTCCAGGGTTCAAGTCCCTGTCCGGGCGAAGATTTTAACGTTTCCGTAATGGCTCGTCTCGTAGCGATGGTAGCCCTGCCGTAATCAGTGCACGGAGTTCGTTTCCTGTCAACATTCTGCGCAGACCGGTTGGATTTTTCACGATTCCAGGGAAACTTGGGTTACGAGCAGTCGTGGCCGAGTGGTTAAGGCGTCTGACTAGAAATCAGATTCCCTCTGGGAGCGTAGGTTCGAGTCCTACCGACTGCGTCGGATTTTTCTTTTTTTGTTTAAGAACAACGAGCAGAAAATTTCGCAGATTGCCTGTCGTTTTGGTACCTCTCCACACCTCGCCTCTCACAGCCGTTTATAGTGCCTGTCCTTTTGATAAGGGCGAATTCCAAGCGTCAGCTTTCGCGTCAGCCGAGCAAAGTCGGGACAAGTCGGGACATACTACAGGATGGTCTGCGTGGAGCTACGACGAAAAAAACCTTCATTTAACAGCACGCGGCTCACATACTCATACGAAAAAAACTAGCGCCACTTGCGGTGGCCGGGAATCGAACCCGGATCAACTGCTTGGAAGGCAACTATGCTCACCATTACACCACCACCGCACAGCCGCTGCTCGCAACGCCCCGCTGTGTCGCCTTCCTGCCCGCCAGCAGCGGCCCACGGTGATGGTAGCTGCAGGCGCTTTTCGAGGTAGGAGGGTGCATCCACACGCATTCGGGTAGCGCCTCCACGCACGCTGCGTCTTTGGGCAAGACTAGTCGCCGCGGCCGCAAGGTTACTCACACGATAGAGATGAGCATTCGTTTTAAGGCAGTGTAGTGGAGCACTCCGCGTGTGTAGCAGTTTTTTCGGTTGTATCCGACGTCGCTGGGTGGCAATCCCACTTTCCCCTGCAGAAAAGTGCTCGGGCAGCTCGACGAGCATCGCTGGTTCAATGGCATGTGCCTCAGTAGTGCAGTAGGCAGCGCGTAAGTCTCATAATCTTAAGGCTTGCCGGCACGATAGCTCAGCGTGTTCGGTCTGAGAGTTATCTGCCCTCTGTAATAAAAGACCGAGTCAACGATGAACTTGAACGGGCGCCATCGGACGTCCGCCCCCAACAAATGCAACGAAAGAAATGAGAAGAAAAAAAAAAAAAAATTGGTGAATGCTCGCTTAGCATGCGGACGGCCCGGGTTCGATTCCCGGCCGGTGCATCGTTCTGCTGTTCTCGCTATAATGCTGCCGCGCCGATTCCTCGCCTGAGCTGCGTCAGCCTCAGGAATGTATAGCAGGATTCGCTGTGAGAGGAACCATACACGCAGCACGCAATAGACCGTACTTGAACGGTCGCATGCTATTTCTGAACTCTGACGTCGGCCTGTCCCAACAGGCCGCTGTGTTCAGGTGCCGCAAGGGCGATGTACTGTAACCTCGGGCAGTGCTGCGTTCCGTTGAAAAAGCTGCGGCAGCAGTTTAATCTAGCAAGTAGGGAAAGCACGTGTAGCAACACAACAGATTCTTGAGAAAGCGCGAACTGTCTATCTCTAATATGAGAGACTTACCAAGTTTTCTGTAACGTTACTTGCAACATGCCTCGGTAGCGCAGTAGGTAGCGCGTAAGTCTCATAATCTTAAGGTCGTGAGTTCGATCCTCACCCGGGGCATTTAATTTGCTGTACATCATGGCTGAATTAACGGCGTTGCTGTTGCTAGGGAACGAACTTAATTGTCGTTCGTTATCCATAAGGAGTCTACGCCTCAGCGTCAATACGTTTATTTCCAATTATGACAACGTACAACTTTGATCTTTCTCTTCCCTTGTTAGGAGTAAAATAATGAATAGTCAATTTCGGGCTGTGCGCCATGCCAGTCTGTAGGCGCAAATATGCTCGCAAACGGAGAACTGCACTGAGTCCAGATTCAGCACGAAATACGAGAGGAGACGGAGAAAAGCTCACGCTTATCGAGCAAATCCGGTGTGGTCTAGTGGCTAGGATACCTGGCTTTCACCCAGGAGGCCCGGGTTCGATTCCCGGTACCGGAACGGAAGTTTTTGCGCACACAACGCTCCATGTTTTGGCCTTCGAACTGTCGTTTGTCGCCCACCTTCCGAAGCTTCGACCGAACGTAATCGGGGAAAACAGGCACATGATGCAATTACTGTCGGCACCGGAATAAAGGGAGAAGAGGCACTGGTCCGTTGTTGGGCTGCTACCAGCGTCAGTGGGAAGTCGGTGAAGTCGCCAGTTGCGCCAGAAGCCAGAAATTACCGTAGTACGCCTACACACGCGTTCCAGTTATTTACATTGCTTGCAGCCGCTCCATCCACAACGAGCGTGAGCCCAGATAGCTCAGTCGGTAGAGCATTAGGCTTTTAACCTAAGGGTCCAGGGTTCAAGTCCCTGTCCGGGCGAAGATTTTAACGTTTCCGTAATGGCTCGTCTCGTAGCGATGGTAGCCCTGCCGTAATCAGTGCACGGAGTTCGTTTCCTGTCAACATTCTGCGCAGACCCAGGGAAACTTGGGTTACGAGCAGTCGTGGCCGAGTGGTTAAGGCGTCTGACTAGAAATCAGATTCCCTCTGGGAGCGTAGGTTCGAGTCCTACCGACTGCGTCGGATTTTTCTTTTTTTGTTTAAGAACAACGAGCAGAAAATTTCGCAGATTGCCTGTCGTTTTGGTACCTCTCCACACCTCGCCTCTCACAGCCGTTTATAGTGCCTGTCCTTTTGATAAGGGCGAATTCCAAGCGTCAGCTTTCGCGTCAGCCGAGCAAAGTCGGGACAAGTCGGGACATACTACAGGATGGTCTGCGTGGAGCTACGACGAAAAAAACCTTCATTTAACAGCACGCGGCTCACATACTCATACGAAAAAAACTAGCGCCACTTGCGGTGGCCGGGAATCGAACCCGGATCAACTGCTTGGAAGGCAACTATGCTCACCATTACACCACCACCGCACAGCCGCTGCTCGCAACGCCCCGCTGTGTCGCCTTCCTGCCCGCCAGCAGCGGCCCACGGTGATGGTAGCTGCAGGCGCTTTTCGAGGTAGGAGGGTGCATCCACACGCATTCGGGTAGCGCCTCCACGCACGCTGCGTCTTTGGGCAAGACTAGTCGCCGCGGCCGCAAGGTTACTCACACGATAGAGATGAGCATTCGTTTTAAGGCAGTGTAGTGGAGCACTCCGCGTGTGTAGCAGTTTTTTCGGTTGTATCCGACGTCGCTGGGTGGCAATCCCACTTTCCCCTGCAGAAAAGTGCTCGGGCAGCTCGACGAGCATCGCTGGTTCAATGGCATGTGCCTCAGTAGTGCAGTAGGCAGCGCGTAAGTCTCATAATCTTAAGGCTTGCCGGCACGATAGCTCAGCGTGTTCGGTCTGAGAGTTATCTGCCCTCTGTAATAAAAGACCGAGTCAACGATGAACTTGAACGGGCGCCATCGGACGTCCGCCCCCAACAAATGCAACGAAAGAAATGAGAAGAAAAAAAAAAAAAAATTGGTGAATGCTCGCTTAGCATGCGGACGGCCCGGGTTCGATTCCCGGCCGGTGCATCGTTCTGCTGTTCTCGCTATAATGCTGCCGCGCCGATTCCTCGCCTGAGCTGCGTCAGCCTCAGGAATGTATAGCAGGATTCGCTGTGAGAGGAACCATACACGCAGCACGCAATAGACCGTACTTGAACGGTCGCATGCTATTTCTGAACTCTGACGTCGGCCTGTCCCAACAGGCCGCTGTGTTCAGGTGCCGCAAGGGCGATGTACTGTAACCTCGGGCAGTGCTGCGTTCCGTTGAAAAAGCTGCGGCAGCAGTTTAATCTAGCAAGTAGGGAAAGCACGTGTAGCAACACAACAGATTCTTGAGAAAGCGCGAACTGTCTATCTCTAATATGAGAGACTTACCAAGTTTTCTGTAACGTTACTTGCAACGTGCCTCGGTAGCGCAGTAGGTAGCGCGTAAGTCTCATAATCTTAAGGTCGTGAGTTCGATCCTCACCCGGGGCATTTAATTTGCTGTACATCATGGCTGAATTAACGGCGTTGCTGTTGCTAGGGAACGAACTTAATTGTCGTTCGTTATCCATAAGGAGTCTACGCCTCAGCGTCAATACGTTTATTTCCAATTATGACAACGTACAACTTTGATCTTTCTCTTCCCTTGTTAGGAGTAAAATAATGAATAGTCAATTTCGGGCTGTGCGCCATGCCAGTCTGTAGGCGCAAATATGCTCGCAAACGGAGAACTGCACTGAGTCCAGATTCAGCACGAAATACGAGAGGAGACGGAGAAAAGCTCACGCTTATCGAGCAAATCCGGTGTGGTCTAGTGGCTAGGATACCTGGCTTTCACCCAGGAGGCCCGGGTTCGATTCCCGGTACCGGAACGGAAGTTTTTGCGCACACAACGCTCCATGTTTTGGCCTTCGAACTGTCGTTTGTCGCCCACCTTCCGAAGCTTCGACCGAACGTAATCGGGGAAAACAGGCACATGATGCAATTACTGTCGGCACCGGAATAAAGGGAGAAGAGGCACTGGTCCGTGGTTGGGCTGCTACCAGCGTCAGTGGGAAGTCGGTGAAGTCGCCAGTTGCGCCAGAAGCCAGAAATTACCGTAGTACGCCTACACACGCGTTCCAGTTATTTACATTGCTTGCAGCCGCTCCATCCACAACGAGCGTGAGCCCAGATAGCTCAGTCGGTAGAGCATTAGGCTTTTAACCTAAGGGTCCAGGGTTCAAGTCCCTGTCCGGGCGAAGATTTTAACGTTTCCGTAATGGCTCGTCTCGTAGCGATGGTAGCCCTGCCGTAATCAGTGCACGGAGTTCGTTTCCTGTCAACATTCTGCGCAGACCCAGGGAAACTTGGGTTACGAGCAGTCGTGGCCGAGTGGTTAAGGCGTCTGACTAGAAATCAGATTCCCTCTGGGAGCGTAGGTTCGAGTCCTACCGACTGCGTCGGATTTTTCTTTTTTTGTTTAAGAACAACGAGCAGAAAATTTCGCAGATTGCCTGTCGTTTTGGTACCTCTCCACACCTCGCCTCTCACAGCCGTTTATAGTGCCTGTCCTTTTGATAAGGGCGAATTCCAAGCGTCAGCTTTCGCGTCAGCCGAGCAAAGTCGGGACAAGTCGGGACATACTACAGGATGGTCTGCGTGGAGCTACGACGAAAAAAACCTTCATTTAACAGCACGCGGCTCACATACTCATACGAAAAAAACTAGCGCCACTTGCGGTGGCCGGGAATCGAACCCGGATCAACTGCTTGGAAGGCAACTATGCTCACCATTACACCACCACCGCACAGCCGCTGCTCGCAACGCCCCGCTGTGTCGCCTTCCTGCCCGCCAGCAGCGGCCCACGGTGATGGTAGCTGCAGGCGCTTTTCGAGGCAGGAGGGTGCATCCACACGCATTCGGGTAGCGCCTCCACGCACGCTGCGTCTTTGGGCAAGACTAGTCGCCGCGGCCGCAAGGTTACTCACACGATAGAGATGAGCATTCGTTTTAAGGCAGTGTAGTGGAGCACTCCGCGTGTGTAGCAGTTTTTTCGGTTGTATCCGACGTCGCTGGGTGGCAATCCCACTTTCCCCTGCAGAAAAGTGCTCGGGCAGCTCGACGAGCATCGCTGGTTCAATGGCATGTGCCTCAGTAGTGCAGTAGGCAGCGCGTAAGTCTCATAATCTTAAGGCTTGCCGGCACGATAGCTCAGCGTGTTCGGTCTGAGAGTTATCTGCCCTCTGTAATAAAAGACCGAGTCAACGATGAACTTGAACGGGCGCCATCGGACGTCCGCCCCCAACAAATGCAACGAAAGAAATGAGAAGAAAAAAAAAAAAAAATTGGTGAATGCTCGCTTAGCATGCGGACGGCCCGGGTTCGATTCCCGGCCGGTGCATCGTTCTGCTGTTCTCGCTATAATGCTGCCGCGCCGATTCCTCGCCTGAGCTGCGTCAGCCTCAGGAATGTATAGCAGGATTCGCTGTGAGAGGAACCATACACGCAGCACGCAATAGACCGTACTTGAACGGTCGCATGCTATTTCTGAACTCTGACGTCGGCCTGTCCCAACAGGCCGCTGTGTTCAGGTGCCGCAAGGGCGATGTACTGTAACCTCGGGCAGTGCTGCGTTCCGTTGAAAAAGCTGCGGCAGCAGTTTAATCTAGCAAGTAGGGAAAGCACGTGTAGCAACACAACAGATTCTTGAGAAAGCGCGAACTGTCTATCTCTAATATGAGAGACTTACCAAGTTTTCTGTAACGTTACTTGCAACGTGCCTCGGTAGCGCAGTAGGTAGCGCGTAAGTCTCATAATCTTAAGGTCGTGAGTTCGATCCTCACCCGGGGCATTTAATTTGCTGTACATCATGGCTGAATTAACGGCGTTGCTGTTGCTAGGGAACGAACTTAATTGTCGTTCGTTATCCATAAGGAGTCTACGCCTCAGCGTCAATACGTTTATTTCCAATTATGACAACGTACAACTTTGATCTTTCTCTTCCCTTGTTAGGAGTAAAATAATGAATAGTCAATTTCGGGCTGTGCGCCATGCCAGTCTGTAGGCGCAAATATGCTCGCAAACGGAGAACTGCACTGAGTCCAGATTCAGCACGAAATACGAGAGGAGACGGAGAAAAGCTCACGCTTATCGAGCAAATCCGGTGTGGTCTAGTGGCTAGGATACCTGGCTTTCACCCAGGAGGCCCGGGTTCGATTCCCGGTACCGGAACGGAAGTTTTTGCGCACACAACGCTCCATGTTTTGGCCTTCGAACTGTCGTTTGTCGCCCACCTTCCGAAGCTTCGACCGAACGTAATCGGGGAAAACAGGCACATGATGCAATTACTGTCGGCACCGGAATAAAGGGAGAAGAGGCACTGGTCCGTTGTTGGGCTGCTACCAGCGTCAGTGGGAAGTCGGTGAAGTCGCCAGTTGCGCCAGAAGCCAGAAATTACCGTAGTACGCCTACACACGCGTTCCAGTTATTTACATTGCTTGCAGCCGCTCCATCCACAACGAGCGTGAGCCCAGATAGCTCAGTCGGTAGAGCATTAGGCTTTTAACCTAAGGGTCCAGGGTTCAAGTCCCTGTCCGGGCGAAGATTTTAACGTTTCCGTAATGGCTCGTCTCGTAGCGATGGTAGCCCTGCCGTAATCAGTGCACGGAGTTCGTTTCCTGTCAACATTCTGCGCAGACCCAGGGAAACTTGGGTTACGAGCAGTCGTGGCCGAGTGGTTAAGGCGTCTGACTAGAAATCAGATTCCCTCTGGGAGCGTAGGTTCGAGTCCTACCGACTGCGTCGGATTTTTCTTTTTTTGTTTAAGAACAACGAGCAGAAAATTTCGCAGATTGCCTGTCGTTTTGGTACCTCTCCACACCTCGCCTCTCACAGCCGTTTATAGTGCCTGTCCTTTTGATAAGGGCGAATTCCAAGCGTCAGCTTTCGCGTCAGCCGAGCAAAGTCGGGACAAGTCGGGACATACTACAGGATGGTCTGCGTGGAGCTACGACGAAAAAAACCTTCATTTAACAGCACGCGGCTCACATACTCATACGAAAAAAACTAGCGCCACTTGCGGTGGCCGGGAATCGAACCCGGATCAACTGCTTGGAAGGCAACTATGCTCACCATTACACCACCACCGCACAGCCGCTGCTCGCAACGCCCCGCTGTGTCGCCTTCCTGCCCGCCAGCAGCGGCCCACGGTGATGGTAGCTGCAGGCGCTTTTCGAGGTAGGAGGGTGCATCCACACGCATTCGGGTAGCGCCTCCACGCACGCTGCGTCTTTGGGCAAGACTAGTCGCCGCGGCCGCAAGGTTACTCACACGATAGAGATGAGCATTCGTTTTAAGGCAGTGTAGTGGAGCACTCCGCGTGTGTAGCAGTTTTTTCGGTTGTATCCGACGTCGCTGGGTGGCAATCCCACTTTCCCCTGCAGAAAAGTGCTCGGGCAGCTCGACGAGCATCGCTGGTTCAATGGCATGTGCCTCAGTAGTGCAGTAGGCAGCGCGTAAGTCTCATAATCTTAAGGCTTGCCGGCACGATAGCTCAGCGTGTTCGGTCTGAGAGTTATCTGCCCTCTGTAATAAAAGACCGAGTCAACGATGAACTTGAACGGGCGCCATCGGACGTCCGCCCCCAACAAATGCAACGAAAGAAATGAGAAGAAAAAAAAAAAAAAATTGGTGAATGCTCGCTTAGCATGCGGACGGCCCGGGTTCGATTCCCGGCCGGTGCATCGTTCTGCTGTTCTCGCTATAATGCTGCCGCGCCGATTCCTCGCCTGAGCTGCGTCAGCCTCAGGAATGTATAGCAGGATTCGCTGTGAGAGGAACCATACACGCAGCACGCAATAGACCGTACTTGAACGGTCGCATGCTATTTCTGAACTCTGACGTCGGCCTGTCCCAACAGGCCGCTGTGTTCAGGTGCCGCAAGGGCGATGTACTGTAACCTCGGGCAGTGCTGCGTTCCGTTGAAAAAGCTGCGGCAGCAGTTTAATCTAGCAAGTAGGGAAAGCACGTGTAGCAACACAACAGATTCTTGAGAAAGCGCGAACTGTCTATCTCTAATATGAGAGACTTACCAAGTTTTCTGTAACGTTACTTGCAACGTGCCTCGGTAGCGCAGTAGGTAGCGCGTAAGTCTCATAATCTTAAGGTCGTGAGTTCGATCCTCACCCGGGGCATTTAATTTGCTGTACATCATGGCTGAATTAACGGCGTTGCTGTTGCTAGGGAACGAACTTAATTGTCGTTCGTTATCCATAAGGAGTCTACGCCTCAGCGTCAATACGTTTATTTCCAATTATGACAACGTACAACTTTGATCTTTCTCTTCCCTTGTTAGGAGTAAAATAATGAATAGTCAATTTCGGGCTGTGCGCCATGCCAGTCTGTAGGCGCAAATATGCTCGCAAACGGAGAACTGCACTGAGTCCAGATTCAGCACGAAATACGAGAGGAGACGGAGAAAAGCTGACGCTTATCGAGCAAATCCGGTGTGGTCTAGTGGCTAGGATACCTGGCTTTCACCCAGGAGGCCCGGGTTCGATTCCCGGTACCGGAACGGAAGTTTTTGCGCACACAACGCTCCATGTTTTGGCCTTCGAACTGTCGTTTGTCGCCCACCTTCCGAAGCTTCGACCGAACGTAATCGGGGAAAACAGGCACATGATGCAATTACTGTCGGCACCGGAATAAAGGGAGAAGAGGCACTGGTCCGTTGTTGGGCTGCTACCAGCGTCAGTGGGAAGTCGGTGAAGTCGCCAGTTGCGCCAGAAGCCAGAAATTACCGTAGTACGCCTACACACGCGTTCCAGTTATTTACATTGCTTGCAGCCGCTCCATCCACAACGAGCGTGAGCCCAGATAGCTCAGTCGGTAGAGCATTAGGCTTTTAACCTAAGGGTCCAGGGTTCAAGTCCCTGTCCGGGCGAAGATTTTAACGTTTCCGTAATGGCTCGTCTCGTAGCGATGGTAGCCCTGCCGTAATCAGTGCACGGAGTTCGTTTCCTGTCAACATTCTGCGCAGACCCAGGGAAACTTGGGTTACGAGCAGTCGTGGCCGAGTGGTTAAGGCGTCTGACTAGAAATCAGATTCCCTCTGGGAGCGTAGGTTCGAGTCCTACCGACTGCGTCGGATTTTTCTTTTTTTGTTTAAGAACAACGAGCAGAAAATTTCGCAGATTGCCTGTCGTTTTGGTACCTCTCCACACCTCGCCTCTCACAGCCGTTTATAGTGCCTGTCCTTTTGATAAGGGCGAATTCCAAGCGTCAGCTTTCGCGTCAGCCGAGCAAAGTCGGGACAAGTCGGGACATACTACAGGATGGTCTGCGTGGAGCTACGACGAAAAAAACCTTCATTTAACAGCACGCGGCTCACATACTCATACGAAAAAAACTAGCGCCACTTGCGGTGGCCGGGAATCGAACCCGGATCAACTGCTTGGAAGGCAACTATGCTCACCATTACACCACCACCGCACAGCCGCTGCTCGCAACGCCCCGCTGTGTCGCCTTCCTGCCCGCCAGCAGCGGCCCACGGTGATGGTAGCTGCAGGCGCTTTTCGAGGTAGGAGGGTGCATCCACACGCATTCGGGTAGCGCCTCCACGCACGCTGCGTCTTTGGGCAAGACTAGTCGCCGCGGCCGCAAGGTTACTCACACGATAGAGATGAGCATTCGTTTTAAGGCAGTGTAGTGGAGCACTCCGCGTGTGTAGCAGTTTTTTCGGTTGTATCCGACGTCGCTGGGTGGCAATCCCACTTTCCCCTGCAGAAAAGTGCTCGGGCAGCTCGACGAGCATCGCTGGTTCAATGGCATGTGCCTCAGTAGTGCAGTAGGCAGCGCGTAAGTCTCATAATCTTAAGGCTTGCCGGCACGATAGCTCAGCGTGTTCGGTCTGAGAGTTATCTGCCCTCTGTAATAAAAGACCGAGTCAACGATGAACTTGAACGGGCGCCATCGGACGTCCGCCCCCAACAAATGCAACGAAAGAAATGAGAAGAAAAAAAAAAAAAAATTGGTGAATGCTCGCTTAGCATGCGGACGGCCCGGGTTCGATTCCCGGCCGGTGCATCGTTCTGCTGTTCTCGCTATAATGCTGCCGCGCCGATTCCTCGCCTGAGCTGCGTCAGCCTCAGGAATGTATAGCAGGATTCGCTGTGAGAGGAACCATACACGCAGCACGCAATAGACCGTACTTGAACGGTCGCATGCTATTTCTGAACTCTGACGTCGGCCTGTCCCAACAGGCCGCTGTGTTCAGGTGCCGCAAGGGCGATGTACTGTAACCTCGGGCAGTGCTGCGTTCCGTTGAAAAAGCTGCGGCAGCAGTTTAATCTAGCAAGTAGGGAAAGCACGTGTAGCAACACAACAGATTCTTGAGAAAGCGCGAACTGTCTATCTCTAATATGAGAGACTTACCAAGTTTTCTGTAACGTTACTTGCAACGTGCCTCGGTAGCGCAGTAGGTAGCGCGTAAGTCTCATAATCTTAAGGTCGTGAGTTCGATCCTCACCCGGGGCATTTAATTTGCTGTACATCATGGCTGAATTAACGGCGTTGCTGTTGCTAGGGAACGAACTTAATTGTCGTTCGTTATCCATAAGGAGTCTACGCCTCAGCGTCAATACGTTTATTTCCAATTATGACAACGTACAACTTTGATCTTTCTCTTCCCTTGTTAGGAGTAAAATAATGAATAGTCAATTTCGGGCTGTGCGCCATGCCAGTCTGTAGGCGCAAATATGCTCGCAAACGGAGAACTGCACTGAGTCCAGATTCAGCACGAAATACGAGAGGAGACGGAGAAAAGCTCACGCTTATCGAGCAAATCCGGTGTGGTCTAGTGGCTAGGATACCTGGCTTTCACCCAGGAGGCCCGGGTTCGATTCCCGGTACCGGAACGGAAGTTTTTGCGCACACAACGCTCCATGTTTTGGCCTTCGAACTGTCGTTTGTCGCCCACCTTCCGAAGCTTCGACCGAACGTAATCGGGGAAAACAGGCACATGATGCAATTACTGTCGGCACCGGAATAAAGGGAGAAGAGGCACTGGTCCGTTGTTGGGCTGCTACCAGCGTCAGTGGGAAGTCGGTGAAGTCGCCAGTTGCGCCAGAAGCCAGAAATTACCGTAGTACGCCTACACACGCGTTCCAGTTATTTACATTGCTTGCAGCCGCTCCATCCACAACGAGCGTGAGCCCAGATAGCTCAGTCGGTAGAGCATTAGGCTTTTAACCTAAGGGTCCAGGGTTCAAGTCCCTGTCCGGGCGAAGATTTTAACGTTTCCGTAATGGCTCGTCTCGTAGCGATGGTAGCCCTGCCGTAATCAGTGCACGGAGTTCGTTTCCTGTCAACATTCTGCGCAGACCCAGGGAAACTTGGGTTACGAGCAGTCGTGGCCGAGTGGTTAAGGCGTCTGACTAGAAATCAGATTCCCTCTGGGAGCGTAGGTTCGAGTCCTACCGACTGCGTCGGATTTTTCTTTTTTTGTTTAAGAACAACGAGCAGAAAATTTCGCAGATTGCCTGTCGTTTTGGTACCTCTCCACACCTCGCCTCTCACAGCCGTTTATAGTGCCTGTCCTTTTGATAAGGGCGAATTCCAAGCGTCAGCTTTCGCGTCAGCCGAGCAAAGTCGGGACAAGTCGGGACATACTACAGGATGGTCTGCGTGGAGCTACGACGAAAAAAACCTTCATTTAACAGCACGCGGCTCACATACTCATACGAAAAAAACTAGCGCCACTTGCGGTGGCCGGGAATCGAACCCGGATCAACTGCTTGGAAGGCAACTATGCTCACCATTACACCACCACCGCACAGCCGCTGCTCGCAACGCCCCGCTGTGTCGCCTTCCTGCCCGCCAGCAGCGGCCCACGGTGATGGTAGCTGCAGGCGCTTTTCGAGGTAGGAGGGTGCATCCACACGCATTCGGGTAGCGCCTCCACGCACGCTGCGTCTTTGGGCAAGACTAGTCGCCGCGGCCGCAAGGTTACTCACACGATAGAGATGAGCATTCGTTTTAAGGCAGTGTAGTGGAGCACTCCGCGTGTGTAGCAGTTTTTTCGGTTGTATCCGACGTCGCTGGGTGGCAATCCCACTTTCCCCTGCAGAAAAGTGCTCGGGCAGCTCGACGAGCATCGCTGGTTCAATGGCATGTGCCTCAGTAGTGCAGTAGGCAGCGCGTAAGTCTCATAATCTTAAGGCTTGCCGGCACGATAGCTCAGCGTGTTCGGTCTGAGAGTTATCTGCCCTCTGTAATAAAAGACCGAGTCAACGATGAACTTGAACGGGCGCCATCGGACGTCCGCCCCCAACAAATGCAACGAAAGAAATGAGAAGAAAAAAAAAAAAAAATTGGTGAATGCTCGCTTAGCATGCGGACGGCCCGGGTTCGATTCCCGGCCGGTGCATCGTTCTGCTGTTCTCGCTATAATGCTGCCGCGCCGATTCCTCGCCTGAGCTGCGTCAGCCTCAGGAATGTATAGCAGGATTCGCTGTGAGAGGAACCATACACGCAGCACGCAATAGACCGTACTTGAACGGTCGCATGCTATTTCTGAACTCTGACGTCGGCCTGTCCCAACAGGCCGCTGTGTTCAGGTGCCGCAAGGGCGATGTACTGTAACCTCGGGCAGTGCTGCGTTCCGTTGAAAAAGCTGCGGCAGCAGTTTAATCTAGCAAGTAGGGAAAGCACGTGTAGCAACACAACAGATTCTTGAGAAAGCGCGAACTGTCTATCTCTAATATGAGAGACTTACCAAGTTTTCTGTAACGTTACTTGCAACGTGCCTCGGTAGCGCAGTAGGTAGCGCGTAAGTCTCATAATCTTAAGGTCGTGAGTTCGATCCTCACCCGGGGCATTTAATTTGCTGTACATCATGGCTGAATTAACGGCGTTGCTGTTGCTAGGGAACGAACTTAATTGTCGTTCGTTATCCATAAGGAGTCTACGCCTCAGCGTCAATACGTTTATTTCCAATTATGACAACGTACAACTTTGATCTTTCTCTTCCCTTGTTAGGAGTAAAATAATGAATAGTCAATTTCGGGCTGTGCGCCATGCCAGTCTGTAGGCGCAAATATGCTCGCAAACGGAGAACTGCACTGAGTCCAGATTCAGCACGAAATACGAGAGGAGACGGAGAAAAGCTCACGCTTATCGAGCAAATCCGGTGTGGTCTAGTGGCTAGGATACCTGGCTTTCACCCAGGAGGCCCGGGTTCGATTCCCGGTACCGGAACGGAAGTTTTTGCGCACACAACGCTCCATGTTTTGGCCTTCGAACTGTCGTTTGTCGCCCACCTTCCGAAGCTTCGACCGAACGTAATCGGGGAAAACAGGCACATGATGCAATTACTGTCGGCACCGGAATAAAGGGAGAAGAGGCACTGGTCCGTTGTTGGGCTGCTACCAGCGTCAGTGGGAAGTCGGTGAAGTCGCCAGTTGCGCCAGAAGCCAGAAATTACCGTAGTACGCCTACACACGCGTTCCAGTTATTTACATTGCTTGCAGCCGCTCCATCCACAACGAGCGTGAGCCCAGATAGCTCAGTCGGTAGAGCATTAGGCTTTTAACCTAAGGGTCCAGGGTTCAAGTCCCTGTCCGGGCGAAGATTTTAACGTTTCCGTAATGGCTCGTCTCGTAGCGATGGTAGCCCTGCCGTAATCAGTGCACGGAGTTCGTTTCCTGTCAACATTCTGCGCAGACCCAGGGAAACTTGGGTTACGAGCAGTCGTGGCCGAGTGGTTAAGGCGTCTGACTAGAAATCAGATTCCCTCTGGGAGCGTAGGTTCGAGTCCTACCGACTGCGTCGGATTTTTCTTTTTTTGTTTAAGAACAACGAGCAGAAAATTTCGCAGATTGCCTGTCGTTTTGGTACCTCTCCACACCTCGCCTCTCACAGCCGTTTATAGTGCCTGTCCTTTTGATAAGGGCGAATTCCAAGCGTCAGCTTTCGCGTCAGCCGAGCAAAGTCGGGACAAGTCGGGACATACTACAGGATGGTCTGCGTGGAGCTACGACGAAAAAAACCTTCATTTAACAGCACGCGGCTCACATACTCATACGAAAAAAACTAGCGCCACTTGCGGTGGCCGGGAATCGAACCCGGATCAACTGCTTGGAAGGCAACTATGCTCACCATTACACCACCACCGCACAGCCGCTGCTCGCAACGCCCCGCTGTGTCGCCTTCCTGCCCGCCAGCAGCGGCCCACGGTGATGGTAGCTGCAGGCGCTTTTCGAGGTAGGAGGGTGCATCCACACGCATTCGGGTAGCGCCTCCACGCACGCTGCGTCTTTGGGCAAGACTAGTCGCCGCGGCCGCAAGGTTACTCACACGATAGAGATGAGCATTCGTTTTAAGGCAGTGTAGTGGAGCACTCCGCGTGTGTAGCAGTTTTTTCGGTTGTATCCGACGTCGCTGGGTGGCAATCCCACTTTCCCCTGCAGAAAAGTGCTCGGGCAGCTCGACGAGCATCGCTGGTTCAATGGCATGTGCCTCAGTAGTGCAGTAGGCAGCGCGTAAGTCTCATAATCTTAAGGCTTGCCGGCACGATAGCTCAGCGTGTTCGGTCTGAGAGTTATCTGCCCTCTGTAATAAAAGACCGAGTCAACGATGAACTTGAACGGGCGCCATCGGACGTCCGCCCCCAACAAATGCAACGAAAGAAATGAGAAGAAAAAAAAAAAAAAATTGGTGAATGCTCGCTTAGCATGCGGACGGCCCGGGTTCGATTCCCGGCCGGTGCATCGTTCTGCTGTTCTCGCTATAATGCTGCCGCGCCGATTCCTCGCCTGAGCTGCGTCAGCCTCAGGAATGTATAGCAGGATTCGCTGTGAGAGGAACCATACACGCAGCACGCAATAGACCGTACTTGAACGGTCGCATGCTATTTCTGAACTCTGACGTCGGCCTGTCCCAACAGGCCGCTGTGTTCAGGTGCCGCAAGGGCGATGTACTGTAACCTCGGGCAGTGCTGCGTTCCGTTGAAAAAGCTGCGGCAGCAGTTTAATCTAGCAAGTAGGGAAAGCACGTGTAGCAACACAACAGATTCTTGAGAAAGCGCGAACTGTCTATCTCTAATATGAGAGACTTACCAAGTTTTCTGTAACGTTACTTGCAACGTGCCTCGGTAGCGCAGTAGGTAGCGCGTAAGTCTCATAATCTTAAGGTCGTGAGTTCGATCCTCACCCGGGGCATTTAATTTGCTGTACATCATGGCTGAATTAACGGCGTTGCTGTTGCTAGGGAACGAACTTAATTGTCGTTCGTTATCCATAAGGAGTCTACGCCTCAGCGTCAATACGTTTATTTCCAATTATGACAACGTACAACTTTGATCTTTCTCTTCCCTTGTTAGGAGTAAAATAATGAATAGTCAATTTCGGGCTGTGCGCCATGCCAGTCTGTAGGCGCAAATATGCTCGCAAACGGAGAACTGCACTGAGTCCAGATTCAGCACGAAATACGAGAGGAGACGGAGAAAAGCTCACGCTTATCGAGCAAATCCGGTGTGGTCTAGTGGCTAGGATACCTGGCTTTCACCCAGGAGGCCCGGGTTCGATTCCCGGTACCGGAACGGAAGTTTTTGCGCACACAACGCTCCATGTTTTGGCCTTCGAACTGTCGTTTGTCGCCCACCTTCCGAAGCTTCGACCGAACGTAATCGGGGAAAACAGGCACATGATGCAATTACTGTCGGCACCGGAATAAAGGGAGAAGAGGCACTGGTCCGTTGTTGGGCTGCTACCAGCGTCAGTGGGAAGTCGGTGAAGTCGCCAGTTGCGCCAGAAGCCAGAAATTACCGTAGTACGCCTACACACGCGTTCCAGTTATTTACATTGCTTGCAGCCGCTCCATCCACAACGAGCGTGAGCCCAGATAGCTCAGTCGGTAGAGCATTAGGCTTTTAACCTAAGGGTCCAGGGTTCAAGTCCCTGTCCGGGCGAAGATTTTAACGTTTCCGTAATGGCTCGTCTCGTAGCGATGGTAGCCCTGCCGTAATCAGTGCACGGAGTTCGTTTCCTGTCAACATTCTGCGCAGACCCAGGGAAACTTGGGTTACGAGCAGTCGTGGCCGAGTGGTTAAGGCGTCTGACTAGAAATCAGATTCCCTCTGGGAGCGTAGGTTCGAGTCCTACCGACTGCGTCGGATTTTTCTTTTTTTGTTTAAGAACAACGAGCAGAAAATTTCGCAGATTGCCTGTCGTTTTGGTACCTCTCCACACCTCGCCTCTCACAGCCGTTTATAGTGCCTGTCCTTTTGATAAGGGCGAATTCCAAGCGTCAGCTTTCGCGTCAGCCGAGCAAAGTCGGGACAAGTCGGGACATACTACAGGATGGTCTGCGTGGAGCTACGACGAAAAAAACCTTCATTTAACAGCACGCGGCTCACATACTCATACGAAAAAAACTAGCGCCACTTGCGGTGGCCGGGAATCGAACCCGGATCAACTGCTTGGAAGGCAACTATGCTCACCATTACACCACCACCGCACAGCCGCTGCTCGCAACGCCCCGCTGTGTCGCCTTCCTGCCCGCCAGCAGCGGCCCACGGTGATGGTAGCTGCAGGCGCTTTTCGAGGTAGGAGGGTGCATCCACACGCATTCGGGTAGCGCCTCCACGCACGCTGCGTCTTTGGGCAAGACTAGTCGCCGCGGCCGCAAGGTTACTCACACGATAGAGATGAGCATTCGTTTTAAGGCAGTGTAGTGGAGCACTCCGCGTGTGTAGCAGTTTTTTCGGTTGTATCCGACGTCGCTGGGTGGCAATCCCACTTTCCCCTGCAGAAAAGTGCTCGGGCAGCTCGACGAGCATCGCTGGTTCAATGGCATGTGCCTCAGTAGTGCAGTAGGCAGCGCGTAAGTCTCATAATCTTAAGGCTTGCCGGCACGATAGCTCAGCGTGTTCGGTCTGAGAGTTATCTGCCCTCTGTAATAAAAGACCGAGTCAACGATGAACTTGAACGGGCGCCATCGGACGTCCGCCCCCAACAAATGCAACGAAAGAAATGAGAAGAAAAAAAAAAAAAAATTGGTGAATGCTCGCTTAGCATGCGGACGGCCCGGGTTCGATTCCCGGCCGGTGCATCGTTCTGCTGTTCTCGCTATAATGCTGCCGCGCCGATTCCTCGCCTGAGCTGCGTCAGCCTCAGGAATGTATAGCAGGATTCGCTGTGAGAGGAACCATACACGCAGCACGCAATAGACCGTACTTGAACGGTCGCATGCTATTTCTGAACTCTGACGTCGGCCTGTCCCAACAGGCCGCTGTGTTCAGGTGCCGCAAGGGCGATGTACTGTAACCTCGGGCAGTGCTGCGTTCCGTTGAAAAAGCTGCGGCAGCAGTTTAATCTAGCAAGTAGGGAAAGCACGTGTAGCAACACAACAGATTCTTGAGAAAGCGCGAACTGTCTATCTCTAATATGAGAGACTTACCAAGTTTTCTGTAACGTTACTTGCAACGTGCCTCGGTAGCGCAGTAGGTAGCGCGTAAGTCTCATAATCTTAAGGTCGTGAGTTCGATCCTCACCCGGGGCATTTAATTTGCTGTACATCATGGCTGAATTAACGGCGTTGCTGTTGCTAGGGAACGAACTTAATTGTCGTTCGTTATCCATAAGGAGTCTACGCCTCAGCGTCAATACGTTTATTTCCAATTATGACAACGTACAACTTTGATCTTTCTCTTCCCTTGTTAGGAGTAAAATAATGAATAGTCAATTTCGGGCTGTGCGCCATGCCAGTCTGTAGGCGCAAATATGCTCGCAAACGGAGAACTGCACTGAGTCCAGATTCAGCACGAAATACGAGAGGAGACGGAGAAAAGCTGACGCTTATCGAGCAAATCCGGTGTGGTCTAGTGGCTAGGATACCTGGCTTTCACCCAGGAGGCCCGGGTTCGATTCCCGGTACCGGAACGGAAGTTTTTGCGCACACAACGCTCCATGTTTTGGCCTTCGAACTGTCGTTTGTCGCCCACCTTCCGAAGCTTCGACCGAACGTAATCGGGGAAAACAGGCACATGATGCAATTACTGTCGGCACCGGAATAAAGGGAGAAGAGGCACTGGTCCGTTGTTGGGCTGCTACCAGCGTCAGTGGGAAGTCGGTGAAGTCGCCAGTTGCGCCAGAAGCCAGAAATTACCGTAGTACGCCTACACACGCGTTCCAGTTATTTACATTGCTTGCAGCCGCTCCATCCACAACGAGCGTGAGCCCAGATAGCTCAGTCGGTAGAGCATTAGGCTTTTAACCTAAGGGTCCAGGGTTCAAGTCCCTGTCCGGGCGAAGATTTTAACGTTTCCGTAATGGCTCGTCTCGTAGCGATGGTAGCCCTGCCGTAATCAGTGCACGGAGTTCGTTTCCTGTCAACATTCTGCGCAGACCCAGGGAAACTTGGGTTACGAGCAGTCGTGGCCGAGTGGTTAAGGCGTCTGACTAGAAATCAGATTCCCTCTGGGAGCGTAGGTTCGAGTCCTACCGACTGCGTCGGATTTTTCTTTTTTTGTTTAAGAACAACGAGCAGAAAATTTCGCAGATTGCCTGTCGTTTTGGTACCTCTCCACACCTCGCCTCTCACAGCCGTTTATAGTGCCTGTCCTTTTGATAAGGGCGAATTCCAAGCGTCAGCTTTCGCGTCAGCCGAGCAAAGTCGGGACAAGTCGGGACATACTACAGGATGGTCTGCGTGGAGCTACGACGAAAAAAACCTTCATTTAACAGCACGCGGCTCACATACTCATACGAAAAAAACTAGCGCCACTTGCGGTGGCCGGGAATCGAACCCGGATCAACTGCTTGGAAGGCAACTATGCTCACCATTACACCACCACCGCACAGCCGCTGCTCGCAACGCCCCGCTGTGTCGCCTTCCTGCCCGCCAGCAGCGGCCCACGGTGATGGTAGCTGCAGGCGCTTTTCGAGGTAGGAGGGTGCATCCACACGCATTCGGGTAGCGCCTCCACGCACGCTGCGTCTTTGGGCAAGACTAGTCGCCGCGGCCGCAAGGTTACTCACACGATAGAGATGAGCATTCGTTTTAAGGCAGTGTAGTGGAGCACTCCGCGTGTGTAGCAGTTTTTTCGGTTGTATCCGACGTCGCTGGGTGGCAATCCCACTTTCCCCTGCAGAAAAGTGCTCGGGCAGCTCGACGAGCATCGCTGGTTCAATGGCATGTGCCTCAGTAGTGCAGTAGGCAGCGCGTAAGTCTCATAATCTTAAGGCTTGCCGGCACGATAGCTCAGCGTGTTCGGTCTGAGAGTTATCTGCCCTCTGTAATAAAAGACCGAGTCAACGATGAACTTGAACGGGCGCCATCGGACGTCCGCCCCCAACAAATGCAACGAAAGAAATGAGAAGAAAAAAAAAAAAAAATTGGTGAATGCTCGCTTAGCATGCGGACGGCCCGGGTTCGATTCCCGGCCGGTGCATCGTTCTGCTGTTCTCGCTATAATGCTGCCGCGCCGATTCCTCGCCTGAGCTGCGTCAGCCTCAGGAATGTATAGCAGGATTCGCTGTGAGAGGAACCATACACGCAGCACGCAATAGACCGTACTTGAACGGTCGCATGCTATTTCTGAACTCTGACGTCGGCCTGTCCCAACAGGCCGCTGTGTTCAGGTGCCGCAAGGGCGATGTACTGTAACCTCGGGCAGTGCTGCGTTCCGTTGAAAAAGCTGCGGCAGCAGTTTAATCTAGCAAGTAGGGAAAGCACGTGTAGCAACACAACAGATTCTTGAGAAAGCGCGAACTGTCTATCTCTAATATGAGAGACTTACCAAGTTTTCTGTAACGTTACTTGCAACGTGCCTCGGTAGCGCAGTAGGTAGCGCGTAAGTCTCATAATCTTAAGGTCGTGAGTTCGATCCTCACCCGGGGCATTTAATTTGCTGTACATCATGGCTGAATTAACGGCGTTGCTGTTGCTAGGGAACGAACTTAATTGTCGTTCGTTATCCATAAGGAGTCTACGCCTCAGCGTCAATACGTTTATTTCCAATTATGACAACGTACAACTTTGATCTTTCTCTTCCCTTGTTAGGAGTAAAATAATGAATAGTCAATTTCGGGCTGTGCGCCATGCCAGTCTGTAGGCGCAAATATGCTCGCAAACGGAGAACTGCACTGAGTCCAGATTCAGCACGAAATACGAGAGGAGACGGAGAAAAGCTGACGCTTATCGAGCAAATCCGGTGTGGTCTAGTGGCTAGGATACCTGGCTTTCACCCAGGAGGCCCGGGTTCGATTCCCGGTACCGGAACGGAAGTTTTTGCGCACACAACGCTCCATGTTTTGGCCTTCGAACTGTCGTTTGTCGCCCACCTTCCGAAGCTTCGACCGAACGTAATCGGGGAAAACAGGCACATGATGCAATTACTGTCGGCACCGGAATAAAGGGAGAAGAGGCACTGGTCCGTTGTTGGGCTGCTACCAGCGTCAGTGGGAAGTCGGTGAAGTCGCCAGTTGCGCCAGAAGCCAGAAATTACCGTAGTACGCCTACACACGCGTTCCAGTTATTTACATTGCTTGCAGCCGCTCCATCCACAACGAGCGTGAGCCCAGATAGCTCAGTCGGTAGAGCATTAGGCTTTTAACCTAAGGGTCCAGGGTTCAAGTCCCTGTCCGGGCGAAGATTTTAACGTTTCCGTAATGGCTCGTCTCGTAGCGATGGTAGCCCTGCCGTAATCAGTGCACGGAGTTCGTTTCCTGTCAACATTCTGCGCAGACCCAGGGAAACTTGGGTTACGAGCAGTCGTGGCCGAGTGGTTAAGGCGTCTGACTAGAAATCAGATTCCCTCTGGGAGCGTAGGTTCGAGTCCTACCGACTGCGTCGGATTTTTCTTTTTTTGTTTAAGAACAACGAGCAGAAAATTTCGCAGATTGCCTGTCGTTTTGGTACCTCTCCACACCTCGCCTCTCACAGCCGTTTATAGTGCCTGTCCTTTTGATAAGGGCGAATTCCAAGCGTCAGCTTTCGCGTCAGCCGAGCAAAGTCGGGACAAGTCGGGACATACTACAGGATGGTCTGCGTGGAGCTACGACGAAAAAAACCTTCATTTAACAGCACGCGGCTCACATACTCATACGAAAAAAACTAGCGCCACTTGCGGTGGCCGGGAATCGAACCCGGATCAACTGCTTGGAAGGCAACTATGCTCACCATTACACCACCACCGCACAGCCGCTGCTCGCAACGCCCCGCTGTGTCGCCTTCCTGCCCGCCAGCAGCGGCCCACGGTGATGGTAGCTGCAGGCGCTTTTCGAGGTAGGAGGGTGCATCCACACGCATTCGGGTAGCGCCTCCACGCACGCTGCGTCTTTGGGCAAGACTAGTCGCCGCGGCCGCAAGGTTACTCACACGATAGAGATGAGCATTCGTTTTAAGGCAGTGTAGTGGAGCACTCCGCGTGTGTAGCAGTTTTTTCGGTTGTATCCGACGTCGCTGGGTGGCAATCCCACTTTCCCCTGCAGAAAAGTGCTCGGGCAGCTCGACGAGCATCGCTGGTTCAATGGCATGTGCCTCAGTAGTGCAGTAGGCAGCGCGTAAGTCTCATAATCTTAAGGCTTGCCGGCACGATAGCTCAGCGTGTTCGGTCTGAGAGTTATCTGCCCTCTGTAATAAAAGACCGAGTCAACGATGAACTTGAACGGGCGCCATCGGACGTCCGCCCCCAACAAATGCAACGAAAGAAATGAGAAGAAAAAAAAAAAAAAATTGGTGAATGCTCGCTTAGCATGCGGACGGCCCGGGTTCGATTCCCGGCCGGTGCATCGTTCTGCTGTTCTCGCTATAATGCTGCCGCGCCGATTCCTCGCCTGAGCTGCGTCAGCCTCAGGAATGTATAGCAGGATTCGCTGTGAGAGGAACCATACACGCAGCACGCAATAGACCGTACTTGAACGGTCGCATGCTATTTCTGAACTCTGACGTCGGCCTGTCCCAACAGGCCGCTGTGTTCAGGTGCCGCAAGGGCGATGTACTGTAACCTCGGGCAGTGCTGCGTTCCGTTGAAAAAGCTGCGGCAGCAGTTTAATCTAGCAAGTAGGGAAAGCACGTGTAGCAACACAACAGATTCTTGAGAAAGCGCGAACTGTCTATCTCTAATATGAGAGACTTACCAAGTTTTCTGTAACGTTACTTGCAACGTGCCTCGGTAGCGCAGTAGGTAGCGCGTAAGTCTCATAATCTTAAGGTCGTGAGTTCGATCCTCACCCGGGGCATTTAATTTGCTGTACATCATGGCTGAATTAACGGCGTTGCTGTTGCTAGGGAACGAACTTAATTGTCGTTCGTTATCCATAAGGAGTCTACGCCTCAGCGTCAATACGTTTATTTCCAATTATGACAACGTACAACTTTGATCTTTCTCTTCCCTTGTTAGGAGTAAAATAATGAATAGTCAATTTCGGGCTGTGCGCCATGCCAGTCTGTAGGCGCAAATATGCTCGCAAACGGAGAACTGCACTGAGTCCAGATTCAGCACGAAATACGAGAGGAGACGGAGAAAAGCTCACGCTTATCGAGCAAATCCGGTGTGGTCTAGTGGCTAGGATACCTGGCTTTCACCCAGGAGGCCCGGGTTCGATTCCCGGTACCGGAACGGAAGTTTTTGCGCACACAACGCTCCATGTTTTGGCCTTCGAACTGTCGTTTGTCGCCCACCTTCCGAAGCTTCGACCGAACGTAATCGGGGAAAACAGGCACATGATGCAATTACTGTCGGCACCGGAATAAAGGGAGAAGAGGCACTGGTCCGTTGTTGGGCTGCTACCAGCGTCAGTGGGAAGTCGGTGAAGTCGCCAGTTGCGCCAGAAGCCAGAAATTACCGTAGTACGCCTACACACGCGTTCCAGTTATTTACATTGCTTGCAGCCGCTCCATCCACAACGAGCGTGAGCCCAGATAGCTCAGTCGGTAGAGCATTAGGCTTTTAACCTAAGGGTCCAGGGTTCAAGTCCCTGTCCGGGCGAAGATTTTAACGTTTCCGTAATGGCTCGTCTCGTAGCGATGGTAGCCCTGCCGTAATCAGTGCACGGAGTTCGTTTCCTGTCAACATTCTGCGCAGACCCAGGGAAACTTGGGTTACGAGCAGTCGTGGCCGAGTGGTTAAGGCGTCTGACTAGAAATCAGATTCCCTCTGGGAGCGTAGGTTCGAGTCCTACCGACTGCGTCGGATTTTTCTTTTTTTGTTTAAGAACAACGAGCAGAAAATTTCGCAGATTGCCTGTCGTTTTGGTACCTCTCCACACCTCGCCTCTCACAGCCGTTTATAGTGCCTGTCCTTTTGATAAGGGCGAATTCCAAGCGTCAGCTTTCGCGTCAGCCGAGCAAAGTCGGGACAAGTCGGGACATACTACAGGATGGTCTGCGTGGAGCTACGACGAAAAAAACCTTCATTTAACAGCACGCGGCTCACATACTCATACGAAAAAAACTAGCGCCACTTGCGGTGGCCGGGAATCGAACCCGGATCAACTGCTTGGAAGGCAACTATGCTCACCATTACACCACCACCGCACAGCCGCTGCTCGCAACGCCCCGCTGTGTCGCCTTCCTGCCCGCCAGCAGCGGCCCACGGTGATGGTAGCTGCAGGCGCTTTTCGAGGTAGGAGGGTGCATCCACACGCATTCGGGTAGCGCCTCCACGCACGCTGCGTCTTTGGGCAAGACTAGTCGCCGCGGCCGCAAGGTTACTCACACGATAGAGATGAGCATTCGTTTTAAGGCAGTGTAGTGGAGCACTCCGCGTGTGTAGCAGTTTTTTCGGTTGTATCCGACGTCGCTGGGTGGCAATCCCACTTTCCCCTGCAGAAAAGTGCTCGGGCAGCTCGACGAGCATCGCTGGTTCAATGGCATGTGCCTCAGTAGTGCAGTAGGCAGCGCGTAAGTCTCATAATCTTAAGGCTTGCCGGCACGATAGCTCAGCGTGTTCGGTCTGAGAGTTATCTGCCCTCTGTAATAAAAGACCGAGTCAACGATGAACTTGAACGGGCGCCATCGGACGTCCGCCCCCAACAAATGCAACGAAAGAAATGAGAAGAAAAAAAAAAAAAAATTGGTGAATGCTCGCTTAGCATGCGGACGGCCCGGGTTCGATTCCCGGCCGGTGCATCGTTCTGCTGTTCTCGCTATAATGCTGCCGCGCCGATTCCTCGCCTGAGCTGCGTCAGCCTCAGGAATGTATAGCAGGATTCGCTGTGAGAGGAACCATACACGCAGCACGCAATAGACCGTACTTGAACGGTCGCATGCTATTTCTGAACTCTGACGTCGGCCTGTCCCAACAGGCCGCTGTGTTCAGGTGCCGCAAGGGCGATGTACTGTAACCTCGGGCAGTGCTGCGTTCCGTTGAAAAAGCTGCGGCAGCAGTTTAATCTAGCAAGTAGGGAAAGCACGTGTAGCAACACAACAGATTCTTGAGAAAGCGCGAACTGTCTATCTCTAATATGAGAGACTTACCAAGTTTTCTGTAACGTTACTTGCAACGTGCCTCGGTAGCGCAGTAGGTAGCGCGTAAGTCTCATAATCTTAAGGTCGTGAGTTCGATCCTCACCCGGGGCATTTAATTTGCTGTACATCATGGCTGAATTAACGGCGTTGCTGTTGCTAGGGAACGAACTTAATTGTCGTTCGTTATCCATAAGGAGTCTACGCCTCAGCGTCAATACGTTTATTTCCAATTATGACAACGTACAACTTTGATCTTTCTCTTCCCTTGTTAGGAGTAAAATAATGAATAGTCAATTTCGGGCTGTGCGCCATGCCAGTCTGTAGGCGCAAATATGCTCGCAAACGGAGAACTGCACTGAGTCCAGATTCAGCACGAAATACGAGAGGAGACGGAGAAAAGCTGACGCTTATCGAGCAAATCCGGTGTGGTCTAGTGGCTAGGATACCTGGCTTTCACCCAGGAGGCCCGGGTTCGATTCCCGGTACCGGAACGGAAGTTTTTGCGCACACAACGCTCCATGTTTTGGCCTTCGAACTGTCGTTTGTCGCCCACCTTCCGAAGCTTCGACCGAACGTAATCGGGGAAAACAGGCACATGATGCAATTACTGTCGGCACCGGAATAAAGGGAGAAGAGGCACTGGTCCGTTGTTGGGCTGCTACCAGCGTCAGTGGGAAGTCGGTGAAGTCGCCAGTTGCGCCAGAAGCCAGAAATTACCGTAGTACGCCTACACACGCGTTCCAGTTATTTACATTGCTTGCAGCCGCTCCATCCACAACGAGCGTGAGCCCAGATAGCTCAGTCGGTAGAGCATTAGGCTTTTAACCTAAGGGTCCAGGGTTCAAGTCCCTGTCCGGGCGAAGATTTTAACGTTTCCGTAATGGCTCGTCTCGTAGCGATGGTAGCCCTGCCGTAATCAGTGCACGGAGTTCGTTTCCTGTCAACATTCTGCGCAGACCCAGGGAAACTTGGGTTACGAGCAGTCGTGGCCGAGTGGTTAAGGCGTCTGACTAGAAATCAGATTCCCTCTGGGAGCGTAGGTTCGAGTCCTACCGACTGCGTCGGATTTTTCTTTTTTTGTTTAAGAACAACGAGCAGAAAATTTCGCAGATTGCCTGTCGTTTTGGTACCTCTCCACACCTCGCCTCTCACAGCCGTTTATAGTGCCTGTCCTTTTGATAAGGGCGAATTCCAAGCGTCAGCTTTCGCGTCAGCCGAGCAAAGTCGGGACAAGTCGGGACATACTACAGGATGGTCTGCGTGGAGCTACGACGAAAAAAACCTTCATTTAACAGCACGCGGCTCACATACTCATACGAAAAAAACTAGCGCCACTTGCGGTGGCCGGGAATCGAACCCGGATCAACTGCTTGGAAGGCAACTATGCTCACCATTACACCACCACCGCACAGCCGCTGCTCGCAACGCCCCGCTGTGTCGCCTTCCTGCCCGCCAGCAGCGGCCCACGGTGATAGTAGCTGCAGGCGCTTTTCGAGGTAGGAGGGCGCATCCACACGCATTCGGGTAGCGCCTCCACGCACGCTGCGTCTTTGGGCAAGACTAGTCGCCGCGGCCGCAAGGTTACTCACACGATAGAGATGAGCATTCGTTTTAAGGCAGTGTAGTGGAGCACTCCGCGTGTGTAGCAGTTTTTTCGGTTGTATCCGACGTCGCTGGGTGGCAATCCCACTTTCCCCTGCAGAAAGTGCTCGGGCAGCTCGACGAGCATCGCTGGTTCAATGGCATGTGCCTCAGTAGTGCAGTAGGCAGCGCGTAAGTCTCATAATCTTAAGGCTTGCCGGCACGATAGCTCAGCGTGTTCGGTCTGAGAGTTATCTGCCCTCTGTAATAAAAGACCGAGTCAACGATGAACTTGAACGGGCGCCATCGGACGTCCGCCCCCAACAAATGCAACGAAAGAAATGAGAAGAAAAAAAAAAAAAAATTGGTGAATGCTCGCTTAGCATGCGGACGGCCCGGGTTCGATTCCCGGCCGGTGCATCGTTCTGCTGTTCTCGCTATAATGCTGCCGCGCCGATTCCTCGCCTGAGCTGCGTCAGCCTCAGGAATGTATAGCAGGATTCGCTGTGAGAGGAACCATACACGCAGCACGCAATAGACCGTACTTGAACGGTCGCATGCTATTTCTGAACTCTGACGTCGGCCTGTCCCAACAGGCCGCTGTGTTCAGGTGCCGCAAGGGCGATGTACTGTAACCTCGGGCAGTGCTGCGTTCCGTTGAAAAAGCTGCGGCAGCAGTTTAATCTAGCAAGTAGGGAAAGCACGTGTAGCAACACAACAGATTCTTGAGAAAGCGCGAACTGTCTATCTCTAATATGAGAGACTTACCAAGTTTTCTGTAACGTTACTTGCAACGTGCCTCGGTAGCGCAGTAGGTAGCGCGTAAGTCTCATAATCTTAAGGTCGTGAGTTCGATCCTCACCCAGGGCATTTAATTTGCTGTACATCATGGCTGAATTAACGGCGTTGCTGTTGCTAGGGAACGAACTTAATTGTAATTCGTTATCCATAAGGAGTCTACGCCTCAGCGTCAATACGTTTATTTCCAATTATGACAACGTACAACTTTGATCTTTCTCTTCCCTTGTTAGGAGTAAAATAATGAATAGTCAATTTCGGGCTGTGCGCCATGCCAGTCTGTAGGCGCAAATATGCTCGCAAACGGAGAACTGCACTGAGTCCAGATTCAGCACGAAATACGAGAGGAGACGGAGAAAAGCTCACGCTTATCGAGCAAATCCGGTGTGGTCTAGTGGCTAGGATACCTGGCTTTCACCCAGGAGGCCCGGGTTCGATTCCCGGTACCGGAACGGAAGTTTTTGCGCACACAACGCTCCATGTTTTGGCCTTCGAACTGTCGTTTGTCGCCCACCTTCCGAAGCTTCGACCGAACGTAATCGGGGAAAACAGGCACATGATGCAATTACTGTCGGCACCGGAATAAAGGGAGAAGAGGCACTGGTCCGTTGTTGGGCTGCTACCAGCGTCAGTGGGAAGTCGGTGAAGTCGCCAGTTGCGCCAGAAGCCAGAAATTACCGTAGTACGCCTACACACGCGTTCCAGTTATTTACATTGCTTGCAGCCGCTCCATCCACAACGAGCGTGAGCCCGGATAGCTCAGTCGGTAGAGCATTAGGCTTTTAACCTAAGGGTCCAGGGTTCAAGTCCCTGTCCGGGCGAAGATTTTAACGTTTCCGTAATGGCTCGTCTCGTAGCGATGGTAGCCCTGCCGTAATCAGTGCACGGAGTTCGTTTCCTGTCAACATTCTGCGCAGACCGGTTGGATTTTTCACGATTCCAGGGAAACTTGGGTTACGAGCAGTCGTGGCCGAGTGGTTAAGGCGTCTGACTAGAAATCAGATTCCCTCTGGGAGCGTAGGTTCGAGTCCTACCGACTGCGTCGGATTTTTCTTTTTTTGTTTAAGAACAACGAGCAGAAAATTTCGCAGATTGCCTGTCGTTTTGGTACCTCTCCACACCTCGCCTCTCACAGCCGTTTATAGTGCCTGTCCTTTTGATAAGGGCGAATTCCAAGCGTCAGCTTTCGCGTCAGCCGAGCAAAGTCGGGACAAGTCGGGACATACTACAGGATGGTCTGCGTGGAGCTACGACGAAAAAAACCTTCATTTAACAGCACGCGGCTCACATACTCATACGAAAAAAACTAGCGCCACTTGCGGTGGCCGGGAATCGAACCCGGATCAACTGCTTGGAAGGCAACTATGCTCACCATTACACCACCACCGCACAGCCGCTGCTCGCAACGCCCCGCTGTGTCGCCTTCCTGCCCGCCAGCAGCGGCCCACGGTGATAGTAGCTGCAGGCGCTTTTCGAGGTAGGAGGGCGCATCCACACGCATTCGGGTAGCGCCTCCACGCACGCTGCGTCTTTGGGCAAGACTAGTCGCCGCGGCCGCAAGGTTACTCACACGATAGAGATGAGCATTCGTTTTAAGGCAGTGTAGTGGAGCACTCCGCGTGTGTAGCAGTTTTTTCGGTTGTATCCGACGTCGCTGGGTGGCAATCCCACTTTCCCCTGCAGAAAAGTGCTCGGGCAGCTCGACGAGCATCGCTGGTTCAATGGCATGTGCCTCAGTAGTGCAGTAGGCAGCGCGTAAGTCTCATAATCTTAAGGCTTGCCGGCACGATAGCTCAGCGTGTTCGGTCTGAGAGTTATCTGCCCTCTGTAATAAAAGACCGAGTCAACGATGAACTTGAACGGGCGCCATCGGACGTCCGCCCCCAACAAATGCAACGAAAGAAATGAGAAGAAAAAAAAAAAAAATTGGTGAATGCTCGCTTAGCATGCGGACGGCCCGGGTTCGATTCCCGGCCGGTGCATCGTTCTGCTGTTCTCGCTATAATGCTGCCGCGCCGATTCCTCGCCTGAGCTGCGTCAGCCTCAGGAATGTATAGCAGGATTCGCTGTGAGAGGAACCATACACGCAGCACGCAATAGACCGTACTTGAACGGTCGCATGCTATTTCTGAACTCTGACGTCGGCCTGTCCCAACAGGCCGCTGTGTTCAGGTGCCGCAAGGGCGATGTACTGTAACCTCGGGCAGTGCTGCGTTCCGTTGAAAAAGCTGCGGCAGCAGTTTAATCTAGCAAGTAGGGAAAGCACGTGTAGCAACACAACAGATTCTTGAGAAAGCGCGA
>NW_025726841.1:0-43978 GCF_021461385.2 Schistocerca piceifrons | reverse complement strand
GTAATTAATTCTCCAACAAGTTCCCCAAAAATAATTTTTATTTCAAAAGCATTTTTCAAAAATGTAATGTTTTATTGAACTAAAGAGTTCGTTGCACTTCCCATTTCATTCCACTTCTTTGAAGAAAAATTTCACTAAAATCACAAAAAAAGAGAATATTATTATTTGCAATGCAGTTCCTCCAAGCGCTGCGCAACAACAAGAGCAGAATGTGACATCCATTTATTCTGAGGTAAAGACTTTAATTCTGATTGTTTTGCACAGGGCCAAAGACCGATATTTCGGCTCAATTTGAAGTTTCTTGTCACTGAACGGACTTTAAATGTTGTGAAGAATTTATATTTGAGTCGGATTGCGAATTTCACATTTTTGTTGCCATTTTCAATACCTCTCATTGTGGGCGAGGTTACAATTAGCGCAATGTCCATTAGCATCCGTAAATAACATTGTCCATTATTTTAAATTTTGCGGGGAGGTTACAACACACAAAAAAAAAAAAAAAACAAAAAAGTTGCATTTATATCCGCTCCTCAATTGTAGATAACCCCTTACACAGCTGTGTGCAATGAATGAGTGCTGGCTGGTAATTAATTGCACTCCTTGGAGGGAAATGCCATAGGAAGTAGTCTTTAAAAGTGAATGTTTTTCGTTAAAAGACAAAAGTTGCTTTAGAAAAAGTAATAGTGGGGCTTTTGTTGTTGAACAAAATAAGTACAATGAACATACGTTATCAGATTTGCGCAATGCAGCTTCACACTACCTTTTGATTATAACACAATATACTATACATCGTCCCGAACCGTGACCAGAGTCGCGAGACGAGCAGAGCACGCCGCCGACGCCCGCTCAGTACAACCGTCCACCCGCTACTACTGTCGACCGACTACTACCTCTCCCGACTCGCGCTACAATATATATAACAACTGTTCCTGGCGACCCGGTGCGTGCCACTACTGTCGTCTGGCGCGGTCCAAGCGCCGACTAGCAACGATAAATAACTCTCTGGTCAGACAGAGATGCTGTCATGCCTCGCCATCGCTCTGGTAACGAATACATACGTGTTGCAGCGTGCGTACCACCGGAACACGCAGTGGCGGAGCCAAAGACTGTGTTGTCGAGGTCGAGTGCGAGCGGGAAGAGAGGCAGCGTCGGCACGGAGATGCAAGCGAGCGAGACGCACGGGGGCTGCGGCGTGGCGCGTTTGCGGTCGGCGCCTTTGGTGGCAACGGCCGGGACAAGCAGCGGTGTATGGTGTGGTGCGGGGCGGACAGGGGCGGCGGTGGACGGGGAGGAGGCGGCGCGACGACGGCATGGGGGCGAAAACGGGACGGGGGACGGCGGATGTTGAGAGGCGTCACGCGCGGACAGGACACAGGACACAGACACAGAGACACACAGATTGGAAAGGGAGGGTGCGCGGTAGTAGTTGGGAATGTGCGTACCGTGCGGGATGGGAGTGGCGAGGAACACGGTCGTGGCCCCTGTTTGTGGTGCGTGTGATGACGTCGGTGTGTTGTGGGAAGGGAAGGTGCTGTGGCGGCGGCGCGTAATGGGCGTAGGCCGAAAAGAGAAAGGAACGTGGGCAGTGTGTTGGCAAGCGTCGGTTCGACTGCGACGTTGATGGGCAGGGCAAGGTTAATGGTGGTAGGAGTAGGCGTGTGGGCGCAAAAAATCTGCCGCTGCAGGCGGTGCCGTAACCGCCATGGGGCGGGAAGGAGAGAGGGCCAAAGAAAGAAAGAAAGAAGAAAACAAAATAAAAAAAAAAAAAGGAGGGGGGGGGGGGCGAAAGGAAGGCAGGAAGGACAAGAGGCGAGGCGACGGCTTGCTTTGTGTATCGGTCGGTCTCTGGCTATGCTTCGTTTTCTGCAGCAGGGTCGGTGCGCGGCGTGGCTCGCGGCAGTGGGAACGCCTGGCGGCTGGACGGCCAGCAATGCGGTTGGATGGGCGGCCACAGCACCGCACCTGTGCCCGAGGAGGAGACGCTGGCGGCGGGCCCTGAGGTGAGGCCGGCTCGGCTCGGCTGGGGCTGTGGATGTGTAGGTGTGCGCCGCTGCTGCAACAACGAGTAAAACGCGAGAAGAAGGGATGGCGGTAGAGAGAAAAAAAAAAAAAAGGTCGTGTTGTGTTGATGCGCAGGCAGACGCGTACAGAGAGACGAGCCCGGTCTGCAGCAGGGTGTGGCCGTGCCGAGTGCAGAGCAGCGGCGGCTCGGTTCGGTTCGGTTCGGCCCGGCGGGCCGCGCTGTTGTCGCGGACGTGAGCGCCCCCCTGGCGGGTGGCCGGAGGCGGCGCGGCGTGTTGGACGTGTGGCTGGTGGCAGTGCACAATTTGCGAGTGGCTGGCGGTGTGGCGTGGCGGTTGGCGCGTCGGGCGGCGGAGAGGGAGAGAGAGGGAGAGGTATGTGTTGCGGGCGCCCTTTGCTGCGCTGCGTCGTTGCGTGTGCCGTACAGGCGGGCGCTTGTCGACTGTGTGGGCGGTGTGGCGAATTGGCGTGAAACGGCTGCCGAGAGGTGTGTGGTAGCGAGCCGGTCGGTGTCAGTGCGAAGGGGAATGTGCGTGCGTTTGGCGGTTTCGGTGTGCTTTTTGCGGCGTGAGAGTGGGAATTAGTGGGGCCGGCTGTTGTGTTTGTTCCTTGTGTCTTGTGTCGTGTAGGTAGCTTGATGGCAACGTGGAAGGACGCCGGTTTCGTTTCGAGCCTTGCGTGTGGTTGTCGACGTTGACTGGTTGGCGTGTGCCGATGCACGTGCATGTGTGGGTCGCGAGTGCGTTTTTGGCTGGCTGTGTGTGTGTGTGTGTTTTGGGGGGGAAGGGGGAGGCGGTGGTGAAAGTGCAGTCGTTGCCACGGGCGTCGTCGGGTCGGGTGGGGCTGGGGCTGTGCGTCGTGGCGGAAAGGTGGTAGGTTGCGGGAAGCGAGCCCGTCGTTGACGGTGTCGCGTGAGTTGTGAATCGAGTGGGGCGCGGGGCGCGGGGCGCGGGACAGGAGCAGCGTGCCGCTGCGTCGTGGTCGTCAGCAGAGGCTGTGCGTGTGCTTGTCCTTTTTGTGGGCGGTTCGTGCGAGGCGTTTTTGTTTTGTGTTGCCCTAGTTGTTAGTTTATTTTGTTTGTGTTTGTTATTTTGAGACGACGACTGGTTGGTGGCGTGCGCGCGAAGTGGCGGTGTGCGCTTCCCGTGTCGTTTGTGTTGTTTTTTTTTTGTTTTTGTTTTTGTGTGTTTTTTTTTGCACTGGGCCCCGGGGGGTGGGTGGGTGCGTGCGTGTGTGTCGATTGCCGGCTGGCGAAAGGTGCGCCATCGGCGGGGTGGGTCGCCGGCACGAGTAGAGGCGGCGGCGTTGTTGCTGTTGTTGTGTGGTGTTTGTTTTGTTCGGCTGTGTCGGCGAGCTGTGTTGCGGTGCGTGTGAATGGTGGTGCAAAAGTGCTGGCGTTGGGGCTGCGACTGCGACGGCGGCGAGCCGCGGGCGCGCATGATAGTGATGTTGTGAACAGCGGCTGTGTACGGTAGTGGTGTTGTTGTAGCACGACGTGCATCCGGGCCGGCGCGGAAAGCGCAGTTGCGGGCGGTTGCCCTTCGGTGCCAGCCATGTCGCGTGAGCGGCGGGTTGCTGTGGTGTCGACACGTGGTGCTCTGGGTTGTTGTGTGGTGCCCTTTGGCCGGTGGGGGTGGTTCGCGTGCGTCTCGTTCGCGCTCGGTATCTGGTCGTGGTCGTGCTGCTCCCCCGTCTGTCGGCGGTTTTCGACGTCGTCTGTACGTTTTTGTCCGTTTGCGGCGGTGCCTGCCGACGTCGTCCCGTCGCGACCTTTCAACCGAAAGTGTGGCGCCCGAAGGTGAACGAACGTAACCCTGACCTCGGCGCTTTACGCTGAGCCGAGCGAACCGAACCGAACCTAACCTGTGGTGTGGTGAGGTGAGCTCAGCCTGTGAGCCCCAAACGTCTACGTAAGGTAAGCTGTCCGGCGGCTCACGCCTCACGTTTTGAACGCTTTTTTAACCTACGTTTGACGCTTCTTAACCTAGCACTGACCCCTTAACCTAACGTGTAACGTAACCTAACGTAACCTAACCTAACCTAACCTAACCTAACCTAACCTAACCTAACCTCTGACGCCTGACGTGTTTGAATGCTTAACCTAAGTTTGACGCTTAACCTAACCCAAGTCCCCTTAACCTAACCCACGTCCACCTAACCTAACCGAACCTAACCTAGACGTGTAAACGTAATGTGTAACGCGCAACGTGTAAGGTCGGCTGTCGTGTGTGCTGACGGCAGATTGGGTTGGTCTGTAGATTCGGATTGCGGTTTGCCTCGGTCGAGGGGTTGGGTCGGAAGCGGCGAGGGGCGGCGGCGCCTGTTGCGCAGGCGGCGTCCGTTTGCGGCGGGCAATTGTTGAGAAACGGCTGTGAATGTTGGCGGGCGAGAGGAGGAGGACGGCGCGCGATGTGGCCCGACGGCTGCGGGCCGATCGGGAAACGGCGGGAGGGCGACGGAAGGCGATGGGGCGGCGGAGGCGCGTTTGCACGGCCGTCATCGCCGCACGCCTCGGCTTGTGTGGCTGTGGCGCCGGCCGCGCTGGCCGGGCTGCCGCGGCGACGGTGTGGGAGTTTTGCCGAAGGTTTGGCCATTGTGGCGGGTCGTCGGCTGGGGCTGTGGGGGCGGCATTTGGGCGGGGGCGGCGATTCTCGGCGGGCCGACCCAGGCTGTAGCGCGCGGTAGCTGCAGTTTGGCCGTGGTTTGCGGCGCTGCCGTGGCGACTGGTTGGCGACTGTGGTGTGGCTGTGTGTAGCCCCATCCTCGGTGGTTTGAAAGGCGCGGGCGGTTGTGGCGCAGCTTTGGGGCTGCTCCGCACAGGCTGTCGGACGTTGGGCGGTAGCAAGCGCTCCGTCCACTTTCTTATGGCTAAGTTTTACAGCTATTTTATTGCAGGATTTACTTGTTAGCATTGCCTGCTTCTTCTGGGGAACATGTGTGAAAATTTGGTCATCTTTATTGAGCAGTGTCTTGTGTGTTTGTGGGACGGGAGTGTGACTTTCTTGTTTTTGCGGAGTTTTTTATTTTTACTTTTTGGAGCTTTTTACTGCGGAGCCCGTTTTTCCAGGCTGAGAGAGGTCATGTTTTAGGCTTCTTGCTTCATCAGCGGTCGAGTAATGCTATCGGTCGTCTGTATTTGTCCCTCGCCGGTTGTGGTTCCGTCAATTGTCTAATGAGTGGGTTATCTGCGTCATGTGCACGGTCGTAAAATCTTCGTGCTTGGTCCTTATGTCTCTGTAGTACTTCTTTTTCGTCCGCGGCGTCTTGTAGAAATCGATGTGGAAATTGCGAATGAACATGAAAAACTCGTCGTAGGATTTTGTTTTGTAGTGACTGTAGTCTCTGAATGTGGGTCTTTGCCGCACATCCCCATACTTCACTGGCATAATCCATTACCGGTCTGATGTACATCCTAAAAATCAGGAGGCCGTTTTCAATGGATAAGTCGGAAGTCTCATTGATGAGTGGATACAATGCGCCGAGTCGTTGGTTGATTTTTGCTCTGACGTCGTCAATTTGTAGTTTCCATGTTAGTCGTTTGTCGAGAATGACGCCGAGATACCGCACTGATGTGTCCCACGGCAGCTGCGTGTTGTAAAGTCGGAGGTGACGAGCTGGCATTGTCTTCTTCCTAGTGAAAATCACCGCCTGTGTCTTCGTCGGGTTGAATGTTATCCGCCATTTTGCTGCCCATTGTTCAAGTGAATTCAGCGCGCTCTGCAACCGCGGCACTAAAACTTCTCTCCAGCGGCTGCGCGTGTAGATTACAGTGTCATCGGCGTAGATTGCTTTTTCTACTCGTGGTTGCGTCGGTATGTCGGTCGTGAATAGTGAGTAGAGGATCGGCCCAAGGACCGATCCTTGGGGTACCCCGGCGTTGATTTGTCGTGGCGTCGATAGTGCGTCATCCATCCTGACAGCGAAAGTACGTCCTTGCAGGTATGAGGCGAGTAGGCGAATGAATGGTTTCGGAAAGTGCAGGTGATGAAGTTTCCAGATGAGTCCTTTATGCCATACTGTGTCGAACGCTTTGGTCACATCAAGAAGGACTGCACCACAAAATTCTTTTCGATTGAATGCTTCAATGATGTAATGTACTACTCGGAGAATTTGTTGTGTTGTGCTGTGGCCACTGCGAAATCCAAATTGTTCTTGCGGTAAAGCTTCTGTTCTGGTGATGACGTTCTGTAGTCGTGCAAGAAATATGCGTTCGAACAGTTTACTGATGTGTGGTAACAGGCTGATTGGTCGATAGTTCTGCGGATAGCGTCTGTCTTTTCCAGGTTTAGGTACGGCGACTACTATTGAATGTTTCCATTGTGATGGATATGTAGATGAGGTGAAAATCCAGTTGAAGATGGCTGCAAGTCGTACGATCGCTGTCCACGGGAGTTGTTTGAGTACACGACCTTGTATGTCATCAACGCCGGGGGCCTTGTTCGGCGGTAGCATCCGTATGGCAGCCTGAACTTCTCTTGCGGTGGTAGGTGTTATTTGGTTTTCCTCTTCGTCTTCGTCGTCATCATACGTGCGGAGTAGTTCGTCAGCCTCTCTTTCAATTCGTTCGACTCTCTGTTGGTCAACTCTGTCGTTTTGCGGTTGAAAGTTCTGTTCAAAAGTGTCAGCGAGCATGTTGGCCTTGTCTTCCGGTCTGTATGCGGTCCTGTCTTGTGTCTGGAGCGGCGGTATTGTGGTCCTGCGATTTGTGAAGAATTTTATCATGTGCCAATGCATAGGATCGGGTGTGAAGGCGCGTAGTTTAGCTGCCCACTGCTGGTTTCTGTAGTCGATGAGTGCTGCCTTAATTTCGCGTCGTAACTGGTTAATTTGTCTCTTGAGCTGCGGATTTCGTGTTAGTCGCCATTCTCTGCATAGCCTGTTGCGCCGTCGTATTGAATCGAGAATGTGTTGCGGCAGTCCTGGTGTCGGTAAATGCGGCGGCTTAGGTGGCGGTGTCGAAAGATTCAATGCTTCTGTGATGGTGTCGGTGAATGCAGTGATCGATTGTTCAGTGATGTCGTCTTCGTCTTGAATTACATCTATTGAAAATGTGACATGTTCACGGAATGAGTCCCAGTTCGTGCGTCGTAGATTTAGGCGGCCTGGGTGCTGTACAGGTGTGACGTGAAGGGTGAAAATGACGGGTAGATGATTTGAGTTTAATGCATGCACTACTTCTGCGGTCATGAAATGTGGAATGCCTTTAGTGATGGAGATGTCAATTATGTCAGGTCGGCCGCGTGATGGATAGCACGTCGGCTCGTCGGGGCCACAAACGTACGCATTTGCTTCTTCCGTTGCCTGCAATAGGAGGCGGCCACTCATATTTGTTACGAGAGAATTCCAGGCGGCATGTTTTGAATTCAGATCGCCGGCGATAAAAAGTCGGCCTGGCGCCCGTAACAATTCTCTTGCGTCATCAATGTCAAGAATGTGACGTGGACTGCGATAGACGGAGATGAATGTGATTGGTCCGTTTTGAGTGTCTACAATGATAGCTGTCGCTTCGATGTGGCGCGTGATTGGTGGAGGCGCTTCATGATGACTAATTGAACGGCGAATGAAAATAGCGGTGCCGCCGCCGTGCGTCAATCTGTCCGTCCTATAACATTTATAATTTGGAATGTTAGATCGAATCCCTGGCTTCAGAAAAGTCTCGTTCACTAGACAAATGTCTATGTTGTAGTCCGTAATAAACTGTCGCAGCTCAAGCACGTCATTAGTCAGATTGTCCGCGTTGTACGTCATTATACGTAGATTATCGAGTCGTGGCAGCCTAGGCATGCTGCATGGTCACGTCTTTAGTTCCAATTTGCGTCCTGCTGAGCGTCGCCTCAATGGTGGCGGCGATGGTTTGTGGCAGCTGCACAAGCGCTCTACTCACCTCTGCAAGGGTAGATGCGATTTGCGCAAGTAGTACCTGCAGATCAGGCTGTTCCGTCCTCGGTGGTGGTGACGGCTGTCTCCTTGCGTTTGCCGGCTGTGGTCCATAGGCTGGCGGCACAGTTTGGCGCTGTGACGCCGGAATTGACGATGACGCGCGCGGCTGGAGGCCCTGTTTTAGAACTTCCGCTGCCGTGAGCTCTGTGCGCAGCCTGTTGGCGCGGTGCTGCATCGGCGTGGGCCAGCTGCTCTGGTCCACGGTCGGCGGTGGCGGCGGCGGTCGCTGCCGGCGCGTAGATGGCTTCAGCGGTGGTAGTCCTCTAAATCGTCGACTTGCCTCCTTGTGCTTGGGGCACGTTCGGTAATTAGCGGGATGAGCCCCGCCACAGAGCCCGCACGTCGGCGCCTCTTCTCGTGACCGCGTACATTCACGGCTGTCATGTCCCGCGCCGCATTTTACGCACACTGGTGGCATGGTGCAATAGCGGGCAACATGATTGAATCCTTGGCATCTGTAACATTGTATATGTCCGCGTGATCTTCTCAGTCGTTCGACTTTCACTGAAAGGTCGTAGATACGAGTGAGTTGAAAGATGCCGCGATGTTCGGTCGTATCCGGTAGTATCACAACGCGGTGCCCTGTGAGTTGATTAGTTCCCGGCATCTTGTGATTCTCGATCACTGTAGCAACATATCCCAACTCTTCTAACTCTTCTTTAAGTTCGGCGTGTGTCACAGTCATTGGTATTCCCTTTATCAGCGTCTTTATCGTAGGTGGCCGGACCGCTGGCGTCGTGTACATGGGAATCCCTTCTTCCCCAAGCTTTCCCACGACGTTGACATAGTCTTCAGTTGTGTTTAATAGCAGCTTCAACGTCTCTCCGCCCGTCTGTCGCACTGTAAATGTCGCCTTACAGTTCGTCTTGAGCCACGTGTGCAGCTGCTTGTAAGACTCCTTGTACCGCAAGGTTATCGGCGGAATCCTCTTGGGTCCTGCAGGTGGTACTGGTGGAGCATCGGCTTCCATGTCATGGTCGTTTCCGGGGTCTGCAGGCGTGTTTTGCCGCCGCTGTTGTTCGTCTCTCTGTCGCTGTTTCTCAGCTAAATCATCATTTGCGGCGTCTAGTGACACTCCCGTCCCTCTTAGGGGCTCATACCGGTTAGTTACATCAAGTTCTCTGGCCACTATAAGCTGTTGATGCCGCGCCTGCTTCTTCCGTGGCGGAATCTGGAAGTCCGCTGCGGCTGTGCTGCCGTGGTCTTCGCGGCCGTCTGTAGAATGGCCACGGTCCCCTCGTCGGTGGTTTTTAGCTTCTCGCGAGGCTGTAGGAGTCTCAGCGGGTTCGTCGTCCTCAGGTAGGTCCGGAGTAAAATCCATATCATGGTCCATATTCATCTCCGACGCGAGGGTACTAATACTTCCCCTCGCGCCGGGTCGGGTCATCGTAGACGTGCCGGCTGATGGCGGGGCGGTCGACGGAGCAAGCCCCGTCAAACCGCGGCCGGCCGGCACAGGTGTTCCTGGTGCATGAACACCAGACTCACTAGCACGTAATCGCACATCCTCCCCCTCCGACATCACGATTTCGAGTGGTAGCAAGCGCGGGAGGCGCGGCGCGGCGGCGCGCAGAGTGGCGGCCGCTCTCTCGGCCGTCCGCGCCCGCCCGCGACACTGGCTGGGCCCTTGTGATTCTCTGCTCTGCTCTGCCGTGCTGTGCTGTGCTTGCGTGCCTGCCGTCCCGCTCGCTCTCGCTCTCGCTCTCGCTGTGTGTTACGCGCGTCGTCGAAATGGCAGATCAGGCGGCTACGAACGAGACTGCTGCGGCACCCGCCGCCACCGGCACTACGAAGAAGGCCAAGTCTGCGTCGTCTGCGAAGAAGCCGCGCGCCAAGCCTGCGCACCCGCGCACCTCTGAGATGGTGACGGCCGCCATCAAGAGTCTGAAGGAGCGCGGCGGGTCGTCGCTGCAGGCGATCAAGAAGTACATAGCCGCGCACTACAAGCTGGACGCGGAGAAGCTGGCGCCGTTTATCAAGAAGTACCTCAAGTCGGCCGTCGTGGCGGGCGAGCTGGTGCAGACGAAGGGGAAGGGCGCGTCCGGCTCGTTCAAGCTTGCCGGCGCCGGCGGCGGGGGGGCGGCCGAGGGCGGCAAGGCTCGTGCTGGCGGTGCCAAGAAGAAGCGCGCCGCTCCGGCCAGCAAGGAGAAGAAGGGCGCCCGTGCGGCCGGCGCAAAGAAGGCTGGTGGCGTGAAGGCGGCGACCGGTCGGAAGGCGGGCGCCGCCAAGAAGGCGTCTGCGGCGTCGGCCGCTCCCGCGGGTGCGAAGAAGGCGGCTGCGGCCAAGCCGGCCAAGGCCAAGTCGCCGTCGAAGGCGAAGAAGGCCGCCAAGGTTCCGACGAAGAAGCCGAAGGCGCCGCGCCCGAAGAAGGCGACGACGCCGTCTAAGGCGAAGGCTTCGCCCAAGAAGAAGAAGTAGAGTAGAGTAGAGGAGAAAGAGATGGGAAAGGAAGGGTTTGGCGCTTGACCCCGTCGTCCCCACCCCCCGTCGTCGTCTAGTGGCGCGCAAGAGACGCGCGGCCCAAAACGGCCCTTCTCAGGGCCATCAAAGCACGTCGGGGAAGGTTTTGATTGTCGTGTTGCGTTTGGTGTGGGTGTCTGTCTGTATGCCCGTGGGGATGCTGTTTGCGTGCCGTGGTGGTTTGATTGCGGGGGTCGGTGGCGGGTGTGGGCGGCGGTAGCGGTAAGCGGTGTTGTTGTTGTCGTGGTTGATTGTCGCCGTGTTTGTGGCGGCGGCCGACGGTTGGTTTTCTGTCACGTTGTTTTGTTTGAATACGTTGGTTGGCTTGCCTGCGTTCGTTCTTCTCGGATGTGTGTCTTGTCTAGTCGTGTCTGGTCTTTGTTTTGTTTCTTTGTGTGTGTTATGTTTTGCAACGGGGGGCACGTTGAGATGTGGAAGGAGTCGGCGGGGATTTCGGTGGCGTGTAGAGCGAGCGAGCGCGCCTGCCTGGCCGTTGGCCGTCGGAGTGGAGTGCGGGTTTTTTTTGTTTTCGAAACGAAAGCGGCGGCCGGCCAGCCACCCGTGCGGTGTGACGTCGGCCGTTGGGTATTGTGCGCTTTGAGCGCCGGGGAGGGATGATGTGTGATTGTTGCGCGCTGCTAGCAGGCAGGCAGAGTGAGCGGGTGTGTGTGGCGGACGGACGGGAAGTGGTGGTTTTTGTTTTTGGGTTGCGGGGCGAGAGGCAGGCGACCGACAAAGTTTGCTCGCGACGGAGAGATGTTAGTGGCCCTGAAAAGGGCCGTTTTTGTTTGTGCGGTGCGGTGCCGCGGCGCGGTTTAGGCGCGCTCGCCGCGGATGCGGCGCGCGAGCTGGATGTCCTTGGGCATGATGGTGACGCGCTTGGCGTGGATTGCGCACAGGTTGGTGTCTTCGAAGAGGCCGACGAGGTAGGCCTCGCTGGCCTCCTGCAGGGCCATGACTGCGGAGCTCTGGAAGCGCAGGTCGGTCTTGAAGTCCTGGGCGATCTCGCGCACTAGGCGCTGGAATGGCAGCTTGCGGATGAGCAGCTCTGTGCTCTTCTGGTAGCGCCTGATTTCTCGCAGGGCGACGGTGCCCGGCCTGTAGCGGTGGGGCTTCTTGACGCCTCCGGTGGCGGGCGCGCTCTTCCTCGCCGCCTTGGTGGCGAGCTGTTTGCGCGGCGCCTTTCCGCCGGTGGACTTGCGGGCCGTTTGCTTTGTGCGGGCCATGGCGGTAGCGTTGGCGGTAGCGGAGCGGCGTGCGTGGAGGTTAGGTGCGGCGCGGCGTCCGGTGCTGCCTTGACAACGGGCCCGCGCGCCTCCGTGCTGCGCTTATATGCCCTCGGTTGCGCGTGGTGGGGGGAGGGCGGGCCAGAGTCTATATAGGGGGGCGGCGGGCGCGCTGGGCGCAGACCGTAGCCGACTCGCCAGCCGCTGCAGCTGCTGTTTGTGCACGTTTTGCTTTGCCCGAGGAAGGAAGGATGACAGGCCGCGGCAAGGGAGGAAAGGGGCTCGGCAAGGGTGGCGCCAAGCGGCACCGCAAGGTGTTGCGCGACAACATCCAGGGCATCACGAAGCCCGCCATCCGCCGCCTGGCTCGCAGGGGCGGCGTGAAGCGCATCTCTGGTCTGATCTACGAGGAGACCCGCGGGGTGCTGAAGGTGTTCCTGGAGAACGTGATCCGCGACGCGGTGACGTACACTGAGCACGCCAAGCGCAAGACTGTGACGGCCATGGACGTGGTGTACGCCCTGAAGAGGCAGGGGCGCACCCTGTACGGTTTCGGCGGTTAGGCTGCGTCGCAGCGGGCGCTGGCCTTCCCGCGGCCGTGCTTGTGGGTGGGAGAGACTAGAAAACGGCCCTTTTCAGGGCCACCACACTGTTCGGAAGTTGAAAAGTGCGAAAGAGTCTGTGTTGTTGTTGTTGTTGTTGCTGCGTGTGTGTGCGCTGTGTTGTTCGTTTGTTTGTTTGTTTGTTTGTTTGTTTGTTTCTTTCTTTCTTTCCGTTTGAGCGACGTGATGTGGCTGGGAGGGGAGAAGGAAAGGAAACGTGTCATGTGGCTGGCTGTGTGTGGAGCTGCTTCGTTTGTGTTTGTTATTGTGTGTCTTTGTATCGATCGCGACGGAGATGGCGGGCTGTGTGTTGTTGTGCGAGAGAGGCGGTAATTATTTGCTTGCGTGGTTTGGCTCTGTGTGTTTGCGGCGGCGTTGGGGTTTCCGAGGCAAGGCGTGTGGGCATAGGCGGCCGGATCAGCTGTTTCGTTCGTGTCGACGGCCGTTGCGCGCGGGAGTGGAGGGCGGTGTGTCGACACGCCTCCCTTTAACAATGGTCATTATTGCTGCCGTTGTCGTTTGGAAGGCGACTCTGCGACCGTGCAAAATGTGTGTGTGTGTGTGTGTGTGTGTGTGTGTGTGCGGGCTGTGTGGACGACAAGATGGCGGACGTGCGCCGGCGGCGGCTGTGCTGTGAAAGTGCAAAGTTGAAACAAAACAAGGTGCGGCGAGGACGACTGAAATTTTGCTTTGGACGTAGGTTTGTGTGGTGGCCCTGAAAAGGGCCGATTGTTGTGGGCCGGGCCGAGCCGAGCCGGCAAAGCGCGTTGCGTGCAGGGGAGCACGCGGCGCTGCGATTGCCTGGCCTCCTTTAGGCCTTCTTCTCGGTCTTCTTTGGCAGCAGGACGGCCTGGATGTTGGGTAGGACACCACCCTGTGCGATGGTGACGCCCGACAGGAGCTTGTTGAGCTCCTCGTCGTTGCGGATGGCAAGCTGCAGGTGGCGCGGGATGATGCGCGTCTTCTTGTTGTCGCGGGCCGCGTTTCCGGCCAGCTCGAGCACCTCAGCCGCGAGGTACTCCATGACGGCGGCGAGGTAGACGGGCGCCCCGGCGCCGACGCGCTCTGCGTAGTTTCCCTTGCGCAGGAGGCGGTGGATTCTGCCGACCGGGAACTGGAGCCCAGCCCTGCTTGAGCGGGACTTTGACTTGCCCTTGACTTTGCCTCCCTTTCCGCGTCCGGACATGGCGATGGGCTAGCGACGGTGCACACGAGAAGGAAACGAAAACGACCGGTGCGAGCGGCAGCGAGTCGAGCAGCGGAGTGCGTGCCGGCGCAGCCTTCCTGCCTGCCTGCCTGCACTCATCTTTTGCTTTCCCCTCTTTGGGGAAGTGTGAGGGGGAGTCTGTAGCCTTTCGGCTTTTACTCCCCTGTGAACGTGTGTGTGTGATTTTTCTATAGTTTTTGGTGTCTGTGATTTGTGATGATTGTTGTGAGTGTGTCTGGTACTTGCCTGAGGTAGGCGAGAAGTTTGGTGTTATATGGGAAGGAACAGGATGATGGATTGGGTGTTGGGATTTTCTCTTCGACTTAGTCGTCGAAGATCGTCATAGGGCGCTTGTGCTTATCGCGGGACATGTCATACCGACCTAGGGAGTGGATGAGTGCGTTTTCGGATCTGGAAGAACCCTCGTAGAAGGCCCTTGCCAGATCCTGGAAACGCTCTCTCAGGAGTGGGATTTCGGCTGCGGCGTGCAGGTCGTCTACGGGGAATCCGAGTGGTAGATGCAGTGCCCTTCTGAGGGCGCGGTTCTGCAGCCTCTGGAGTTTGTCCAGGTGCTGCTTTGCCGCGTATCCCCAGACAGGGCACGCATACTCCATTACTGGCCGGATCAGGGCCTGATAAACATTTACTGCTACTGGACAGGGAAGGGAGCTGGTTGTGTTCAGGATAGGATATAGGATGGACATTCTGGCGCAGGCCTTCCTGTGGACCTCGTCTATGTGGGGTTTCCACGTAAGACGAGAGTCCAAGGTTAGGCCAAGGTACTTGGCGGTTCTGCGCCAGGGGAGTTGGGTTCCATTTAGGTGGAGGTGGAGGGGGGGACGTTGAGGAGGTTCGCGCCTTCCGAGCCTGCGGGTAATCAGCATTGCCTGCGTCTTCTCCGAATTGATGGTGATGCGCCAGCGACGGGCCCAGGTTTCTGTGTCGTCTAAAACCCTTTGTAGCCTACGAATGACCAGGTCCTTGTTCGCATTTCTCGTGTAGAAGGCTGTGTCGTCTGCGTACTGCGCAGTGTGCACCAGGGGGGCCGTCGGAGTGTCCGCAGTGTACAAGCTGTACAATACGGGCCCCAGGACCGATCCCTGTGGCACCCCAGCACGAATACGCCTTCTGGTGGAGGTGGCGGTTTCTACTTTGACGGAGAAAGTCCTATTCGCGAGGTAGCTCTTGATTAGCTGAACAATGCTCCCTGGAAACCCTTGTGAGTACAACTTGTAGAGTAGCCCTCTATGCCATACTGAATCAAAGGCTTTGGCTACGTCTAGTAGCACTATCCCGCAGTAGCCTCTGTGGTTGAAGCCCTCTGTGGCTGCTTCAACCATTCTCATGACCTGTTGTGAGGCAGAGTGGTTCTGCCGGAATCCAAATTGGAAATCCGGCAGAATTTGCTCTCTGGTAATATGTTCTTGTATGGGTTTTAGCAGGAGGCGCTCATAGATCTTGCTGAGTGTTGGCAAGAGGCTAATCGGCCTGTAGTGCTGCGGGAATAGAGGGTCTTTTCCTGGTTTGTGTATCGCGACCACTTCCGCATGTTTCCAGCAAGCTGGGAACTCACGGGAACGAGTAATCTCGTTGAGGACGTTCGCGAGGTGTGTGATCGCTGTGGGTGGGAGTTTTTTGACTAACTGGTTTGTGACACTGTCGTGCCCTGGCGCCTTTTTTGTAGGGAGGGACCTGATTACTCTTGCCACGTCCTCGGGGGCAAAAAGTATGGGTTCATCCTCTGGGTCCTCCTCAGCATTGAGGAAGACGGCCAGTTGACGACTGACTACCTCTTCATGCTCTTCATCCTCGGGTTCTGCCGTTTGAAACTGCTTCTCGAAGGAGTCGGCGAGGGCGTTGGCCTTCTCAGCATTGCTGTAGACCAGTCCCCGCTCGCCGTGCAGTGGCGGCATCCTAGCGCGTCTTTTTGTGAATTGTTTGGTTGCTTGCCAAAGTGTATGATCGTCTACTTTGAGAGCTGTGAGGCGGTTTTGCCATTGCTGGTTTCTGTGCTCATTGAGCGCTACCTTCAGTTCTCTCTGTAGACGATTGAGCAGCCTCCTGGTGGCCTGATTTCTGGTGATCTTCCACTCTTTTGCCACTCTGTTCTTGTGTCGAATTTGAGCTAACAAGTGTTCCGGGAGCTGTATTTGTGGCGGTGGGCCATCCCTTTGTGGAGGGGTGGCTTCTTCCGCTGCCTGCAAGATGGTGCCTGTTAGGTCTTGTAGCGCTTGTTCTACTGTTTCGGCAGTAGGTGGCGGAGCGCGAGCGATATCAGAGGCGACAGTTTCTTGGTATCGCTCCCAGTCTGTACGTTTGTACGACGTCTGGTACCGTGGGAGTGCTACCCATTCTCCCACATCGACTTCTAGAATCACTGGGTTGTGGTCGGAGGACATTCTGTTGATTGTCCTTGCGGTCACAAATCCTGCGATCCTCCTAGTGAGAGCTATGTCTAACACATCGGGCCTGCTTCCGTTTTTCGGAAAATGTGTGGGCTCGACTGGACCCCATGTTTCGAAGTGGTGGGTGCGCGCTAGTTGTTGCAGTTTGGCGCCTGCTCTGGAGGTTACTCTAGAATTCCAGTCAGGGTGTTTGGCATTGAAGTCTCCCCCTATTACGAGTTTGCCTTCAATTTGCCCTAGAGCAGCTATGTCTCCCTCATCTATCTGGTCATGTGGGGGTCGGTAGACTGCAACAATTGTTAGGGGTCCAGTGGCAGTGGTTACTTCCACCGCCACTGCTTCGATTTTGTTGGTAGCTGGTAAGAATACCTGGTGGTGGGGGATCCCTCTTTTTACATATATGGCCACTCCTCCGCCTTGGGTTGGCCTGTCTTTACGGTAGCTAACGTAATTGGGAACTGTCGCTTTTACTCCCGGTTTTAGGTGGGTTTCCCCCATCATGCATATGTCGATGGAGAACTCCTTCATGAGTTCTCGGAACTCGACCTCTTGATTAACAATGCCGTCTGCGTTAAAGACGCACATTGTCAGGCCTTGGATGTTTGGTCGTCTATCCATGATGGGGTTTTGATATTACTGTGGAAGTCGCAGAGGGGAGCGACTGCTGGACTGTTGCCTGAAGGGCAGCGAGGACCTGTGTGTTCTGCTTTTGGGCCTCCCTGAATTCCTTCATCATTTCCATGACGAGGTTCATGGTCTGCACCATTACGCCTAACAACTGATCCATGGGGGGGAAGTGTGTTTGGGGTTTCCTAGGGCCTTCTCCATCAAGTTGGACCTGGTCGTTGTTGCTGTGTTTTACCCGGTGTTGTTCTTGTGTTGGTGTCTGATGTTGCGGTGGTTGGGCAATGCTTTCGTGGCTCCTCGGGGGAGAAACCACTTCCGCATATGTTGCCCTTGGTGTGTCTGGCCTTGGTTTTACCCAGGCCTTGTCTGTGTGTGTTGTCATGTTTTGGTTTCTTGTGTGTCTGGGTGGGTTCGTGGTGTTTTCTTTTCGTGTGTGGGGGGCGGCCTTTGCGCCCTTTGCCTGCTGTGCGTGTCTTTTATGGACCTCGCATCCTTGGTAACCCGCTGTGTGGTTTTTGCCACACAGCGCGCACCTTATTTGCGGGTCCGTGTGTTTTATGTTGCACGTCCGTGTGTCATGGGCCTCGGCGCATTTTCTGCACCTCACTGCCATTGAGCAGTGTGCCGCAATGTGGTTGAGGCCCTGACATCTGAAGCACTGCACCGTCCTGTTTTTGCGGCGCAGTGGTTCAGTGGTCACAGGGACCGCCAGGATCGTCTTGATGTCCCTTTTATTCTGTGGGACGTCTGGCAGTGTGACCTGATACAGGGGCCATTTGCTGCCTATGTGTCCCATCTGTTGGACCGCCTTGACGATGTACCCCTGGGCAGTCAGGTCTGTTTTGATTGCCTGGGGGGCCACTCGTCTCGGCAGGTCCCTGATGACAATGTTTCTATTGCGTGTTTTCGTTGTGGGGAAAGTGTAGTGGGGTATGTTTTTGCTGTTGAGTAGTGTTTTTATTGTGGTGTAGTGCTCGAGTGTGAATAATGTTATTTTTATATTGTCACCACCAGCAGGTTTTGCTTTGAAATTTCCTCCCCCGATTGCTGTTTTTAGCATTTCGAAGAGTTCCTCGTAATTCCGAGTGAACTCCGCGACGATCGGAGGGAGGTGGTGGGTGACCTGGTTTTGTGTTTGTGTTGTTGTGTCTTGTGGTGTCTCAGGCTCATCGGCCACCGCCTGGAACCTGTTCGGGGTGGGTTCCACTCCCCGGGCCGGCGGGAGCCTCGGCTGGCGGAAGGTTTTCCTCGCCAGCACGAAACCATCCGCATCCTGCCCGGTTACGCGGTTCCCTTCCAGTGCCAGCGTTTCCTGGTCCCCTCCTAGGACGACGACAGGTGCTGTCGGGGGCGCTTGCTCCTCAGAGGGTGTTGAAGTGGTTGGGGTGGTGGAGTGCTTTTTCCCCTTGGAGTGCTTCTCCTTTTTGTCCTTCCTGACACGCCGCTGCTTGGAAGTGGTGGACTTGAGTGGGGGGGATTTAAGGAACTGGGATCGGGTAGGGGGTTGGGTGGCAGTTGCGGGTTTGGGAAGGATTTTTGTCGGTTGACTGGGCTTCTGCTTGCCATTTAGGTTGCGGATATGGTCAGCGAGGAGGCCACAGCTGCTGGCAAGCAGGAGAGGGCTTAGGAGAGGGGAGGGAGGGGCGGGATCGCAAATACTGACTACGTATTTGTTTGTTTGTGTGTTATGTGGTTTTGCCATGTCGGTTGCGGAAAGGGGGCTTGCTGCCAGGTTGTTGGTTCGAGATGCCGCCCAAGACTAGCGGGAAGGCCGCCAAGAAGGCTGGCAAGGCGCAGAAGAACATTTCGAAGGGCGACAAGAAGAAGAAGCGCAAGAGGAAGGAGAGCTATGCCATCTACATCTACAAGGTGCTGAAGCAGGTGCACCCTGACACGGGCATCTCGTCGAAGGCGATGAGCATCATGAACAGCTTCGTGAACGACATTTTCGAGCGCATTGCGGCCGAGGCTTCTCGCCTGGCGCACTACAACAAGCGCTCGACCATCACGTCCCGCGAGATCCAGACCGCTGTGCGGCTGTTGCTGCCTGGCGAGCTGGCCAAGCACGCCGTGAGCGAGGGCACGAAGGCGGTGACCAAGTACACGAGCTCCAAGTAAGGAGGTGGCTCTGGAACGGAAGGAAGGATGGAGAGAGAATGCTCCTCCGTTGCGAGAGCGGCAAAACGGCCCTTTTCAGGGCCACCAACTTGCCTTTTGCGGGAAGGGCGGAATTGTTGTTGTTGTTTGTGTGGACGGCTGTGATGTATGTGTGCATTTTGATTGTGGGTGGGGGGGCGCGTCAAAGCGTGTTGCGCGGGGTACGGCCACGAGGTTGGTCGCCGTGGCGTGGAATGGTGGCACGCCTCGTTGGCGTGGTTTTTGACCCATTTGGTGTTGTTGGTGTGTGTGTTACCTGTCTGCGAGGGGGGACAGTGCGATCGCCGACTTTTGTGTCACCGTAACGACGGCCGTTTGCGGGTTTGTTTTTTGCACATCATACATGGCGAGGGTGAAATGTGAAATGTTGTTTTTTTTTGTGGTTTTTGTTTGCCGCCCACTATTCCCTTTGCTGTACGCCGAGTTTGACAATGGTGCGACGTAACTGCAGCGTGGAGGTGTGTGAGTGACGTTGAAATGAACGTGCCATGAAGACGCATTGTTGTTGCATTGTACTGTACGTGTACGGCGACACGCACGATGATGTACCATTCGACTCTGATTTTTGATAGCCGTGTCTGACTGATTGCGTACGACGCACGCACACCGATGTCGTCATTCAAGATGCACGCGTGTCCAGTGCAGTACAGTAAGCGCGACGCTAGACGACGGCGGCGGCGGCGGCGGCCGTTTTTGGCGAATGTCTGTACACGTGTTTGTCTGTGTCCATCCGGTATGTATTTGTTTGTTTGAAAGTGTTTTGTGTGTCGGTGACGTGGTCCGATCCGTCGCCCCCCTGAGTAACTGTCGATCGGCGCGATAGACCGGCGTCACGCAACTGAACCGAAGTCGTGGGCACACCCGTCATACTGTTGTACACCGTCGCGCTGAGAACGGTAACGACAGGTTGACTTTGATCGGTCGAATGTCTGGGTAGAACGTGAGGAAGGAGGCAAGAGTGCAGGAGGAAAGGACAGAGGGGGGGGGGGCAAAAGAGAGAGGAAGGGAAAAAGGGGAGAAACGCATTCGTAGAGCAACGGAACGTTCCCGTGTCGGAGGCGTATTGGAGCCGCACTGAAATGCGTTTAACGGCGGCGCGGCTGCAAGTGTCTGCCGTGGTGAACGTTACCTTTGACGGCTGCATTGGCCTTTGCTTTTTGCTTTTGCTTTCGCTTTCGCTTTCCCGGTTGTACGTAACGTTTGTTGGTATGGTTGGTTCTGAGGAAGAGTGTGTGACAGTGCCGTGCCGTCCATGTTCGTGTGCCCTCCCATTGTGTGTATGCTATTGTCTGTGTACTTGAATGATGTATGTAGGTGTTAGTGGACGTGTTTTACCAGTGGGGGGAAATGGATCGTCGATAGTTGGCGTCACTCTGTCACGGTCGAGATGACGCACCCTCCGTACAGAAAGGTGTCGGGAAAGTGTGTGTGTGTGTGTGTGTGTGTGTGTGTGTGTGTGTGTGTGTGTGTGCGTGCGTGCGTCCGTGAATTGGCAGTGTTTGGAGGTGGGCGTGCCCTGCATGTGGCCCGGAAGGCTGTTCGTTTGGCGGTAGTGTTGTGTGGACAGGGGAGGGGCATGCGTAACGCTGCTGGCATGGCATTTCGGGAGATGGGAGGGGGCAAACGAGGAAACGAGGAGCGGCGGCCAAAGACGGGACGGGGAGGGGCGCGGTGTGGGTGGCTTGCGCCTGTGCTCGGCGTTGTGGTTTGTGCAAAAGAGGAGGAGAAAAACAATGAGTTGCCAGGGAGGGGAGCGGTGTTGTGTTGTGGTTGTCGTGGTGTAGCCGCAGACGCGGCTGTCAGTGAACGTGGCGAGACGGACGGATGCGCGGAGGGGCGGGGGCGGCGCATTTCGCCGGTGCCGTGCCGTGCCGTGCCATGCCATGCCTGAAAGCCGCGTGGTCGCTGTGTTGTTGGTGGCGTGGGGGCGAGGAGAGTACCGTACGGGTGTGCTTGTGCGCCGGAAATGGCACACTGCGCCTGCCCGTCTTGGAGGCTGATGGCTGTGGTGTGGAAATGGGGCGCGGTGATGTTGAAGCAGTTGAAGAACAGAAAAGAAACCAAGAAGAAAACGGAAGGCGTGATGCGGCGGTGGTGGTGAGAGCGGGAAAAACAAAACAAAACAAAAAAAAAGAAAGAAAAAAAAACAACAAGAAAAAAGAAGGAAAAACAACAAGAAACAAAAAAAGAAAACAAAAAGTCTATCAATATTAAAATGTAAATGGAAATGGAAATGGAAATGGACCCAGGTATAACCTCCCTGCACAAATAGCAGAGAGTCCGATGATAATAAAAATGTGCCAGAATGTTAACGTCCCTACAAAACAAACCCAACGATAATATTAATGAAAGAATGAACCGTATGTAACATTGCAACAGACATAATGGAACCTGATAAATTGTATAAGGGCAGCAGCGTTGACCTTTGGCCCTGTATTCAGAATAAAAAGAGCCAAAGATCGTTACCCCAATGAAAAAGACACTGAAACACGTATGTAACATAGCAGCGATGGCGAGACATTGTAGCATCTGTGACCAGAGAGTTTGCGCTGGACCGCGCGAGTGTTGCGAGCGGTTCTCAGTCAGTCAGTCAGTCAGTCAGTCAGTCAGTCAGTCGTTGCGAGTCTGTAGCTCTGTCTAGTTGAGGGCTGTACTCTGTCAGTAGTCGTCGCGTGCAGTACGCTAATAGTCGTCATGCAGAGCGGTCGGTCAGTAGTAGCAGCCGAGTGCGGTTGTGTGATGTAGGCGGTCGGCAACACTGGTCAAGATGGTGAAGGAGGTATACTGTTAATTAATATAATCATTAGATAATGAAAAATTATATTTATTGTAATTAATTCTCCAACAAGTTCCCCAAAAATAATTTTTATTTCAAAAGCATTTTTCAAAAATGTAATGTTTTATTGAACTAAAGAGTTCGTTGCACTTCCCATTTCATTCCACTTCTTTGAAGAAAAATTTCACTAAAATCACAAAAAAAGAGAATATTATTATTTGCAATGCAGTTCCTCCAAGCGCTGCGCAACAACAAGAGCAGAAATGTGACATCCATTTATTCTGAGGTAAGACTTTAATTCTGATTGTTTTGCACAGGGCCAAAGACCGATATTTCGGCTCAATTGAAGTTTCTTGTCACTGAACGGACTTTAAATGTTGTGAAGAATTTATATTTGAGTCGGATTGCGAATTTCACATTTTTGTTGCCATTTTCAATACCTCTCATTGTGGGCGAGGTTACAATTAGCGCAATGTCCATTAGCATCCGTAAATAACATTGTCCATTATTTTAAATTTTGCGGGGAGGTTACAACACACAAAAAAAAAAAAAAAAACAAAAAAGTTGCATTTATATCCGCTCCTCAATTGTAGATACCCCTTACACAGCTGTGTGCAATGAATGAGTGCTGGCTGGTAATTAATTGCACTCCTTGGAGGGAAATGCCATAGGAAGTAGTCTTTAAAAAGTGAATGTTTTTCGTTAAAAGACAAAAGTTGCTTTAGAAAAAAGTAATAGTGGGGCTTTTGTTGTTGAACAAAATAAGTACAATGAACATACGTTATCAGATTTGCGCAATGCAGCTTCACACTACCTTTTGATTATAACACAATATACTATACATCGTCCCGAACCGTGACCAGAGTCGCGAGACGAGCAGAGCACGCCGCCGACGCCCGCTCAGTACAACCGTCCACCCGCTACTACTGTCGACCGACTACTACCTCTCCCGACTCGCGCTACAATATATATAACAACTGTTCCTGGCGACCCGGTGCGTGCCACTACTGTCGTCTGGCGCGGTCCAAGCGCCGACTAGCAACGATAAATAACTCTCTGGTCAGACAGAGATGCTGTCATGCCTCGCCATCGCTCTGGTAACGAATACATACGTGTTGCAGCGTGCGTACCACCGGAACACGCAGTGGCGGAGCCAAAGACTGTGTTGTCGAGGTCGAGTGCGAGCGGGAAGAGAGGCAGCGTCGGCACGGAGATGCAAGCGAGCGAGACGCACGGGGGCTGCGGCGTGGCGCGTTTGCGGTCGGCGCCTTTGGTGGCAACGGCCGGGACAAGCAGCGGTGTATGGTGTGGTGCGGGGCGGACAGGGGCGGCGGTGGACGGGGAGGAGGCGGCGCGACGACGGCATGGGGGCGAAAACGGGACGGGGGACGGCGGATGTTGAGAGGCGTCACGCGCGGACAGGACACAGGACACAGACACAGAGACACACAGATTGGAAAGGGAGGGTGCGCGGTAGTAGTTGGGAATGTGCGTACCGTGCGGGATGGGAGTGGGCGAGGAACACGGTCGTGGCCCCTGTTTGTGGGTGCGTGTGATGACGTCGGTGTGTTGTGGGAAGGGAAGGTGCTGTGGCGGCGGCGCGTAATGGGCGTAGGCCGAAAAGAGAAAGGAACGTGGGCAGTGTGTTGGCAAGCGTCGGTTCGACTGCGACGTTGATGGGCAGGGCAAGGTTAATGGTGGTAGGAGTAGGCGTGTGGGCGCAAAAAATCTGCCGCTGCAGGCGGTGCCGTAACCGCCATGGGGCGGGAAGGAGAGAGGGCCAAAGAAAGAAAGAAAGAAGAAAACAAAATAAAAAAAAAAAAAGGAGGGGGGGGGGGGCGAAAGGAAGGCAGGAAGGACAAGAGGCGAGGCGACGGCTTGCTTTGTGTATCGGTCGGTCTCTGGCTATGCTTCGTTTTCTGCAGCAGGGTCGGTGCGCGGCGTGGCTCGCGGCAGTGGGAACGCCTGGCGGCTGGACGGCCAGCAATGCGGTTGGATGGGCGGCCACAGCACCGCACCTGTGCCCGAGGAGGAGACGCTGGCGGCGGGCCCTGAGGTGAGGCCGGCTCGGCTCGGCTGGGGCTGTGGATGTGTAGGTGTGCGCCGCTGCTGCAACAACGAGTAAAACGCGAGAAGAAGGGATGGCGGTAGAGAGAAAAAAAAAAAAAAGGTCGTGTTGTGTTGATGCGCAGGCAGACGCGTACAGAGAGACGAGCCCGGTCTGCAGCAGGGTGTGGCCGTGCCGAGTGCAGAGCAGCGGCGGCTCGGTTCGGTTCGGTTCGGCCCGGCGGGCCGCGCTGTTGTCGCGGACGTGAGCGCCCCCTGGCGGGTGGCCGGAGGCGGCGCGGCGTGTTGGACGTGTGGCTGGTGGCAGTGCACAATTTGCGAGTGGCTGGCGGTGTGGCGTGGCGGTTGGCGCGTCGGGCGGCGGAGAGGGAGAGAGAGGAGAGGTATGTGTTGCGGGCGCCCTTTGCTGCGCTGCGTCGTTGCGTGTGCCGTACAGGGCGGGCGCTTGTCGACTGTGTGGGCGGTGTGGCGAATTGGCGTGAAACGGCTGCCGAGAGGTGTGTGGTAGCGAGCCGGTCGGTGTCAGTGCGAAGGGGAATGTGCGTGCGTTTGGCGGTTTCGGTGTGCTTTTTGCGGCGTGAGAGTGGGAATTAGTGGGGCCGGCTGTTGTGTTTGTTCCTTGTGTCTTGTGTCGTGTAGGTAGCTTGATGGCAACGTGGAAGGACGCCGGTTTCGTTTCGAGCCTTGCGTGTGGTTGTCGACGTTGACTGGTTGGCGTGTGCCGATGCACGTGCATGTGTGGGTCGCGAGTGCGTTTTTGGCTGGCTGTGTGTGTGTGTGTGTTTTGGGGGGGAAGGGGGAGGCGGTGGTGAAAGTGCAGTCGTTGCCACGGGCGTCGTCGGGTCGGGTGGGGCTGGGGCTGTGCGTCGTGGCGGAAAGGTGGTAGGTTGCGGGAAGCGAGCCCGTCGTTGACGGTGTCGCGTGAGTTGTGAATCGAGTGGGGCGCGGGGCGCGGGGCGCGGGACAGGAGCAGCGTGCCGCTGCGTCGTGGTCGTCAGCAGAGGCTGTGCGTGTGCTTGTCCTTTTTGTGGGCGGTTCGTGCGAGGCGTTTTTGTTTTGTGTTGCCCTAGTTGTTAGTTTATTTTGTTTGTGTTTGTTATTTTGAGACGACGACTGGTTGGTGGCGTGCGCGCGAAGTGGCGGTGTGCGCTTCCCGTGTCGTTTGTGTTGTTTTTTTTTTGTTTTTGTTTTTGTGTGTTTTTTTTTGCACTGGGCCCCGGGGGGTGGGTGGGTGCGTGCGTGTGTGTCGATTGCCGGCTGGCGAAAGGTGCGCCATCGGCGGGGTGGGTCGCCGGCACGAGTAGAGGCGGCGGCGTTGTTGCTGTTGTTGTGTGGTGTTTGTTTTGTTCGGCTGTGTCGGCGAGCTGTGTTGCGGTGCGTGTGAATGGTGGTGCAAAAGTGCTGGCGTTGGGGCTGCGACTGCGACGGCGGCGAGCCGCGGGCGCGCATGATAGTGATGTTGTGAACAGCGGCTGTGTACGGTAGTGGTGTTGTTGTAGCACGACGTGCATCCGGGCCGGCGCGGAAAGCGCAGTTGCGGGCGGTTGCCCTTCGGTGCCAGCCATGTCGCGTGAGCGGCGGGTTGCTGTGGTGTCGACACGTGGTGCTCTGGGTTGTTGTGTGGTGCCCTTTGGCCGGTGGGGGTGGTTCGCGTGCGTCTCGTTCGCGCTCGGTATCTGGTCGTGGTCGTGCTGCTCCCCCGTCTGTCGGCGGTTTTCGACGTCGTCTGTACGTTTTTGTCCGTTTGCGGCGGTGCCTGCCGACGTCGTCCCGTCGCGACCTTTCAACCGAAAGTGTGGCGCCCGAAGGTGAACGAACGTAACCCTGACCTCGGCGCTTTACGCTGAGCCGAGCGAACCGAACCGAACCTAACCTGTGGTGTGGTGAGGTGAGCTCAGCCTGTGAGCCCCAAACGTCTACGTAAGGTAAGCTGTCCGGCGGCTCACGCCTCACGTTTTGAACGCTTTTTTAACCTACGTTTGACGCTTCTTAACCTAGCACTGACCCCTTAACCTAACGTGTAACGTAACCTAACGTAACCTAACCTAACCTAACCTAACCTAACCTAACCTAACCTAACCTCTGACGCCTGACGTGTTTGAATGCTTAACCTAAGTTTGACGCTTAACCTAACCCAAGTCCCCTTAACCTAACCCACGTCCACCTAACCTAACCGAACCTAACCTAGACGTGTAAACGTAATGTGTAACGCGCAACGTGTAAGGTCGGCTGTCGTGTGTGCTGACGGCAGATTGGGTTGGTCTGTAGATTCGGATTGCGGTTTGCCTCGGTCGAGGGGTTGGGTCGGAAGCGGCGAGGGGCGGCGGCGCCTGTTGCGCAGGCGGCGTCCGTTTGCGGCGGGCAATTGTTGAGAAACGGCTGTGAATGTTGGCGGGCGAGAGGAGGAGGACGGCGCGCGATGTGGCCCGACGGCTGCGGGCCGATCGGGAAACGGCGGGAGGGCGACGGAAGGCGATGGGGCGGCGGAGGCGCGTTTGCACGGCCGTCATCGCCGCACGCCTCGGCTTGTGTGGCTGTGGCGCCGGCCGCGCTGGCCGGGCTGCCGCGGCGACGGTGTGGGAGTTTTGCCGAAGGTTTGGCCATTGTGGCGGGTCGTCGGCTGGGGCTGTGGGGGCGGCATTTGGGCGGGGGCGGCGATTCTCGGCGGGCCGACCCAGGCTGTAGCGCGCGGTAGCTGCAGTTTGGCCGTGGTTTGCGGCGCTGCCGTGGCGACTGGTTGGCGACTGTGGTGTGGCTGTGTGTAGCCCCATCCTCGGTGGTTTGAAAGGCGCGGGCGGTTGTGGCGCAGCTTTGGGGCTGCTCCGCACAGGCTGTCGGACGTTGGGCGGTAGCAAGCGCGGGAGGCGCGGCGCGGCGGCGCGCAGAGTGGCGGCCGCTCTCTCGGCCGTCCGCGCCCGCCCGCGACACTGGCTGGGCCCTTGTGATTCTCTGCAAGAAAGGGTTGGAGTCCCTTAGCGATCGTAGTGCGTGTGGAAGCCTTGTGCGACTCGCCGCTATCGAGAGCTACAAAACTCTGCGATTCACTTGCTTCTTAGCGAGTACTAAGCAATTTGTCGTGTTATAGGACCGACATAGAGTGTAGGCAAGATAGTGCGGACTAGCCGCACTTGTAGGATGAATAGAGTAGGGGACGACGAGGAGCCAGGGCCCCACCCGCGGGTGGCAAGCCCGCGTTCCTCTAGGCCAGAACAGACACACAGGGCTGAGGTAGAACTCGCGAGCAGGACCACTCAGGGCGCTCGACCGCGACACCCCGCCCCACCGGCCCCCACGCCTGAAGACTTATGCACTGCGATGATTCAAGAGAAACTGGAACAACTCCGCCGCGACCGCGACGCACGAGCAAAGGAACTCGCAAGACGGCGGGAGCAGGACGGCCCAACCACCAGTGCCAACTCATCTTCTGACGACTGCCGAACGAAGAGTCACAATCCGACGGAACAACACAATGCCATGGACTATCAGGACGAATCCAGCGACTCTGATGCACCATTCCAGGAAGTCAGACGCCGCCGGAAAGGCACCAAACGCAGGAAAGCCGAAGAAAATACCCCCATGCAGACGGAACAACGAGCTGTACCCACCACCAACTACTACGCACCACTACAGCAACAGGACCCAGCAATGGAAGACCAACACCAGCCTCAGCCTAACGACACAAATACTCAGGACGCCACAGCTCTGCCGCCGCCGAAACCGAGAATACCACCTGTGACAATCAACTACACTGGAAAATACCTGGAACTAAACGTTCAATTAAAGCAGAAGATCAGCGGACCACTCAAGGCGATCTACAAAAATAATCAGATCAAATACCACTTTGAAACGCTGGCAGACCAACGAGCAGCACTGGACTACCTCCATTCCATCAACATGCCCTATTTCACCCACCAAGCAGCAGAAGACAGAGAACTCCAAGTGGTCCTCAAGAATATCCCAGAGGAAATTACCGAAGACGAACTCGCCGCCGAACTTCGCCACATGCAATTCACAGTCACGAACGTACACCAGTTCAAGAAACGAGACCTGACCTCCAAGAAACTGATTCCACAGTCGGCTTACTGTGTATCTCTGCCACATGGACAGAAAAGCCGCACCATCTACGACGTACAATACCTCTTCCATACCAGAATTAAGGTGGAAGACTACAAGCCACTTGATGGGCCTGCCCAGTGCAAGAAATGCCTCAAATTCAACCACACTGGCCGGTACTGTCAGATGCCGGTCAGGTGTGTACGCTGTGGCGGCCACCACCACGCAAAGGATTGTACCAAGCCACGAACAGAACCACCCATCTGCGCAAACTGTCGCCAAGAAGGCCACCCTGGGACTTGGCGTGGTTGCCCTGAATTTCAGAAGGCGATACACGCCTACCAACTGCGACCTCCACCATCCAAGGAGCCCCAACAACCACCACAGCCGTCGTTTGCGGCGACTCCGAAGGACTTCCCATCTCTCCGAACACCCTGGACGGCTGCATCGTCGTTATTTCAAACACCAACCCAGCAACAACCAACTAGACCGAAAAACACGGCGCGCCAACGACTGCACGATCTTCGCCAGCAACAACAGCAGCAACGATCGACGGACAACGCCCTCGGACTGCCCGATATCATCGCCGCGCTATCTAACATGGGCTCCATCATCAACTTACTAAAAACGAAGAACGTCTTTGCCATCTTAGCAGATACAGCCCGCAAATTCAACGACGCACCGGATCTGTTATCCAAACTACTCACTCTACTGGAAGGAATCATGGCCTTTTTCACCGACTAACATGGATCAAGAGCGGCATCAACACAGAAACCTTACATTCTGCTTTTTTAACGCCAACGGCGTCGCTCCCAAGAAAGTAGAACTCACCGACTTCGTCGAACACCACAAAATTGATGTGCTACTATTGTCCGAAACGCATCTGCGACCCACCCAAACCTTCAACATTCGCAACATGGTGGGATACCGCACTGACCGCCACAATCGGCGCGGTGGAGGTACAGCAATCTACCTGCGATCTTCCCTCACTCACTCTCTCGAAACCTTGCCTGACATGACGAGTCTGGAAGCCACAGCAGTCACGATCGCCACCATACACGGGAAGCTCACGTTCGTCGCAGCCTACTTGAGCCCTGGCGCAGCCTTCACAGATGAAGACTTTATCTCTATCTTTGATCGATACGACAGAGTCCTCCTTTGTGGGGATCTTAATGCGAAGCATGTAGCATGGAACTCGCGGCAGACGAACGCCAAAGGCACCCGTCTCTACGAACTTGAAATTCGGCTCCACGCATTCACACAAGGTCCTGAAGAACCGACTTACCTGCCTACTGTTCCACGCCATCAGCCGGATGTCCTAGATGTGGCCATAATCAAAAACATGAATCCCGATCTGTCACTCCAGACGATCAATGACTTGACTTCTGACCACCAACCTGTTCTCGGAACACTGTCTGGAGCTCTTCCAATATTGCCACCGAAAACGAAAGTCTCCACAGACTGGATATCCTATGCCAGGTGGCTAAACAACAATGTGCGCCCCACGGAGCCATTAGAAACACCGGAGCAACTCGACGACGCCATCACTCGTCTGACTTCGAAAATCAAGAAGGCCGCTCACCAGGCCTCCACGAAGTTACTCTTCTCGACACCATATCGCGACCCACTGCCGCCGGCACTGCAAGACTTGAAATATTTGAAGAATCGAGCCCGTAAAAAATGGCAACAAACTCGCAACCCAGCATATAGACGAGAAATGCACCAGCTCTCCAGAGAACTCACGTGGCGTTGCAAGGAATGGCGCGCCGAACTATGGGAGGACCGGATGGCACAAATCCAACACCTATCGCGCGATGAATGGGCACTCATCCGTAATATCAAGAAACCCAAGCCACCAAAAACGGCGCTCACGGATGGCACCAACCTAATCTTTGACAACCTCCAAAAGGCCGAACTTTTCGCGGAAACTTACGAAACGCAATCACGCCTGAATTTTGCAGACTTTGAGAACGATGAGGAAGAGGACGCGCGCACTCGGGCAGAGGCACACCACATAAGACAACACCCCAGCGGAGACCGGCCAGAACTGACGTCGCCAAGGGAAATTCGTCGCATTCTCAGGCACTTACACTCCACATCAGCTCCTGGGCCTGACGGAATATCGAACGACCACCTAAAACACCTCCCACGGAAACCGCTAGTGCTACTTACGAGAATATTCAACGAATGCCTGCTGAAGGAGCATTTCCCACCACAATGGAAACTGGCCAAGATTATACCCATCCCGAAACCGGGTAAGGACCTACTCCAGCCTGAGCACCACCGACCAATCAGTCTCCTCTCCACGATGGGCAAAACGTTTGAACGTGTCATCTTGGCCCGCATCAAGCCGCCCCTCTTGGAAAACGACGTCATTCGACCTGACCAATTTGCCTTTCAACCCAAACTTTCCGCTGAAATCCAGCTGCTCCGGATCTCGGAACACCTTACAAACCAAATCAACCTCAACCACTATACAGCAGCCATTTTCCTGGATGTCCAACAAGCTTTTGACAAGGTGTGGCGAGAGAAGCTCTTAAGTAAACTCCGGAACACCACCGACATCCCAACCTGCTACATCAAGATCATCGACAGCTTCCTGACCGACCGCCGTTTTTACGTCCAACAGGCCGAACAACACTCAGACACCAAACCTCTCTCAGACGGCATACCGCAAGGATCGGTACTCTCGCCCATCCTGTTCACCATTTACGTGAATGACATGCCCAAACTGCCGAACATCATGCTCGCACAATTCGCTGATGATACGGCTCTTCTTACCAGTAGCCGTTCATTAGATACAGCCATCACCCGCTTGCAGCACCAGATCGATATCCTCCTCTTGTGGGCAACTGACAACAAAATCACGATCAACGCACTTAAGACGAAGGCCATACTCTTCACTCGCCGGAGACCGATTCTTCACCTCCGCCTCCAGATCAATAACCACGCCATCGATTGGTCCACCACAACGAAGTATTTAGGGGTCACCCTGGACCATAAACTTACATTTTCAGCCCACGTTACCGACAAACGCCTCAAACTCATTCGCGCCATCCATGGACTCTACCCCTTCTTAGCAAGCACTGAGATGAATGTAGCAACGAAGCTCCGCATCTACCGCGCGACAATACTCCCGATGATGTTATATGGTTGCGCTACGTGGGGAATCACATCCACCACCAACATCCGCAAACTACAACGCTTACAAAACCGGTGTCTACGGATCATACTCAAAGCGCCCAGGTGGTCCCGAATTATTTCCTTACATGATGAACTGCAGGTCTCACCGATAGATCAAGTAATCCAACTACATGTCCAGCGACTCATCAACAAAATAGACGACTTAAGGTTATCGACAAGGCAACTCGAAGGAGTCGCAACCATCCAACCTGAACCCTGGCATAAAGTCAAGGTTCCTAGGGCCCTCACAACACAATAAAAAAGTGAAGCTAAGGCATGTAGGGCACAAAGGACCCCTGTGAGCCCAAAGTCCTACAAAAGATGACAATAAAGATATCCAAAACCTACCTTTCAACCTTGGAAGTCCAGCCGCCAAAGGCGGTAGCACTTCGGCAACGACACCACACAGGTAAAAAAAAAAAAAAAAAAAAAAAAAAAAAAAAAAAAAAAGTGATTCTCTGCTCTGCTCTGCCGTGCTGTGCTGTGCTTGCGTGCCTGCCGTCCCGCTCGCTCTCGCTCTCGCTCTCGCTGTGTGTTACGCGCGTCGTCGAAATGGCAGATCAGGCGGCTACGAACGAGACTGCTGCGGCACCCGCCGCCACCGGCACTACGAAGAAGGCCAAGTCTGCGTCGTCTGCGAAGAAGCCGCGCGCCAAGCCTGCGCACCCGCGCACCTCTGAGATGGTGACGGCCGCCATCAAGAGTCTGAAGGAGCGCGGCGGGTCGTCGCTGCAGGCGATCAAGAAGTACATAGCCGCGCACTACAAGCTGGACGCGGAGAAGCTGGCGCCGTTTATCAAGAAGTACCTCAAGTCGGCCGTCGTGGCGGGCGAGCTGGTGCAGACGAAGGGGAAGGGCGCGTCCGGCTCGTTCAAGCTTGCCGGCGCCGGCGGCGGGGGGGGCGGCCGAGGGCGGCAAGGCTCGTGCTGGCGGTGCCAAGAAGAAGCGCGCCGCTCCGGCCAGCAAGGAGAAGAAGGGCGCCCGTGCGGCCGGCGCAAAGAAGGCTGGTGGCGTGAAGGCGGCGACCGGTCGGAAGGCGGGCGCCGCCAAGAAGGCGTCTGCGGCGTCGGCCGCTCCCGCGGGTGCGAAGAAGGCGGCTGCGGCCAAGCCGGCCAAGGCCAAGTCGCCGTCGAAGGCGAAGAAGGCCGCCAAGGTTCCGACGAAGAAGCCGAAGGCGCCGCGCCCGAAGAAGGCGACGACGCCGTCTAAGGCGAAGGCTTCGCCCAAGAAGAAGAAGTAGAGTAGAGTAGAGGAGAAAGAGATGGGAAAGGAAGGGTTTGGCGCTTGACCCCGTCGTCCCCACCCCCCGTCGTCGTCTAGTGGCGCGCAAGAGACGCGCGGCCCAAAACGGCCCTTCTCAGGGCCATCAAAGCACGTCGGGGAAGGTTTTGATTGTCGTGTTGCGTTTGGTGTGGGTGTCTGTCTGTATGCCCGTGGGGATGCTGTTTGCGTGCCGTGGTGGTTTGATTGCGGGGGTCGGTGGCGGGTGTGGGCGGCGGTAGCGGTAAGCGGTGTTGTTGTTGTCGTGGTTGATTGTCGCCGTGTTTGTGGCGGCGGCCGACGGTTGGTTTTCTGTCACGTTGTTTTGTTTGAATACGTTGGTTGGCTTGCCTGCGTTCGTTCTTCTCGGATGTGTGTCTTGTCTAGTCGTGTCTGGTCTTTGTTTTGTTTCTTTGTGTGTGTTATGTTTTGCAACGGGGGGCACGTTGAGATGTGGAAGGAGTCGGCGGGGATTTCGGTGGCGTGTAGAGCGAGCGAGCGCGCCTGCCTGGCCGTTGGCCGTCGGAGTGGAGTGCGGGTTTTTTTTGTTTTCGAAACGAAAGCGGCGGCCGGCCAGCCACCCGTGCGGTGTGACGTCGGCCGTTGGGTATTGTGCGCTTTGAGCGCCGGGGAGGGATGATGTGTGATTGTTGCGCGCTGCTAGCAGGCAGGCAGAGTGAGCGGGTGTGTGTGGCGGACGGACGGGAAGTGGTGGTTTTTGTTTTTGGGTTGCGGGGCGAGAGGCAGGCGACCGACAAAGTTTGCTCGCGACGGAGAGATGTTAGTGGCCCTGAAAAGGGCCGTTTTTGTTTGTGCGGTGCGGTGCCGCGGCGCGGTTTAGGCGCGCTCGCCGCGGATGCGGCGCGCGAGCTGGATGTCCTTGGGCATGATGGTGACGCGCTTGGCGTGGATTGCGCACAGGTTGGTGTCTTCGAAGAGGCCGACGAGGTAGGCCTCGCTGGCCTCCTGCAGGGCCATGACTGCGGAGCTCTGGAAGCGCAGGTCGGTCTTGAAGTCCTGGGCGATCTCGCGCACTAGGCGCTGGAATGGCAGCTTGCGGATGAGCAGCTCTGTGCTCTTCTGGTAGCGCCTGATTTCTCGCAGGGCGACGGTGCCCGGCCTGTAGCGGTGGGGCTTCTTGACGCCTCCGGTGGCGGGCGCGCTCTTCCTCGCCGCCTTGGTGGCGAGCTGTTTGCGCGGCGCCTTTCCGCCGGTGGACTTGCGGGCCGTTTGCTTTGTGCGGGCCATGGCGGTAGCGTTGGCGGTAGCGGAGCGGCGTGCGTGGAGGTTAGGTGCGGCGCGGCGTCCGGTGCTGCCTTGACAACGGGCCCGCGCGCCTCCGTGCTGCGCTTATATGCCCTCGGTTGCGCGTGGTGGGGGGAGGGCGGGCCAGAGTCTATATAGGGGGGCGGCGGGCGCGCTGGGCGCAGACCGTAGCCGACTCGCCAGCCGCTGCAGCTGCTGTTTGTGCACGTTTTGCTTTGCCCGAGGAAGGAAGGATGACAGGCCGCGGCAAGGGAGGAAAGGGGCTCGGCAAGGGTGGCGCCAAGCGGCACCGCAAGGTGTTGCGCGACAACATCCAGGGCATCACGAAGCCCGCCATCCGCCGCCTGGCTCGCAGGGGCGGCGTGAAGCGCATCTCTGGTCTGATCTACGAGGAGACCCGCGGGGTGCTGAAGGTGTTCCTGGAGAACGTGATCCGCGACGCGGTGACGTACACTGAGCACGCCAAGCGCAAGACTGTGACGGCCATGGACGTGGTGTACGCCCTGAAGAGGCAGGGGCGCACCCTGTACGGTTTCGGCGGTTAGGCTGCGTCGCAGCGGGCGCTGGCCTTCCCGCGGCCGTGCTTGTGGGTGGGAGAGACTAGAAAACGGCCCTTTTCAGGGCCACCACACTGTTCGGAAGTTGAAAAGTGCGAAAGAGTCTGTGTTGTTGTTGTTGTTGTTGCTGCGTGTGTGTGCGCTGTGTTGTTCGTTTGTTTGTTTGTTTGTTTGTTTGTTTGTTTCTTTCTTTCTTTCCGTTTGAGCGACGTGATGTGGCTGGGAGGGGAGAAGGAAAGGAAACGTGTCATGTGGCTGGCTGTGTGTGGAGCTGCTTCGTTTGTGTTTGTTATTGTGTGTCTTTGTATCGATCGCGACGGAGATGGCGGGCTGTGTGTTGTTGTGCGAGAGAGGCGGTAATTATTTGCTTGCGTGGTTTGGCTCTGTGTGTTTGCGGCGGCGTTGGGGTTTCCGAGGCAAGGCGTGTGGGCATAGGCGGCCGGATCAGCTGTTTCGTTCGTGTCGACGGCCGTTGCGCGCGGGAGTGGAGGGCGGTGTGTCGACACGCCTCCCTTTAACAATGGTCATTATTGCTGCCGTTGTCGTTTGGAAGGCGACTCTGCGACCGTGCAAAATGTGTGTGTGTGTGTGTGTGTGTGTGTGTGTGTGTGTGTGTGTGTGCGGGCTGTGTGGACGACAAGATGGCGGACGTGCGCCGGCGGCGGCTGTGCTGTGAAAGTGCAAAGTTGAAACAAAACAAGGTGCGGCGAGGACGACTGAAATTTTGCTTTGGACGTAGGTTTGTGTGGTGGCCCTGAAAAGGGCCGATTGTTGTGGGCCGGGCCGAGCCGAGCCGGCAAAGCGCGTTGCGTGCAGGGGAGCACGCGGCGCTGCGATTGCCTGGCCTCCTTTAGGCCTTCTTCTCGGTCTTCGTTGGCAGCAGGACGGCCTGGATGTTGGGTAGGACACCACCCTGTGCGATGGTGACGCCCGACAGGAGCTTGTTGAGCTCCTCGTCGTTGCGGATGGCAAGCTGCAGGTGGCGCGGGATGATGCGCGTCTTCTTGTTGTCGCGGGCCGCGTTTCCGGCCAGCTCGAGCACCTCAGCCGCGAGGTACTCCATGACGGCGGCGAGGTAGACGGGCGCCCCGGCGCCGACGCGCTCTGCGTAGTTTCCCTTGCGCAGGAGGCGGTGGATTCTGCCGACCGGGAACTGGAGCCCAGCCCTGCTTGAGCGGGACTTTGACTTGCCCTTGACTTTGCCTCCCTTTCCGCGTCCGGACATGGCGATGGGCTAGCGACGGTGCACACGAGAAGGAAACGAAAACGACCGGTGCGAGCGGCAGCGAGTCGAGCAGCGGAGTGCGTGCCGGCGCAGCCGGGGTGGGGGTGCTTTATGGGCTCGGGTGCGGCGGCCGGTTGCGCGCGCGCCCCATTGGTCGGCGGCCGCAACAGGGCGAGCTGGTAAAGGTGCGGCGGCGGCTGGCGGCGGGTGCCACTCTTGACTCGCTGCGACGCGGACTCTGTGCTGCTAGCCTCGAGCCTCGAGAACACAAAGAGCGAACAAAGGAAGCGGGAAATGCCTTCCACTGAAGTGTAAGCACACTCCCGACCTGAGTTCACTCAAACGAATAAAAGCAAATTGTCGTGTTTCCCAACACAGCTAGGCGAGATGTTCTGGAAAGCTGGAACGTAGGGAAACCGATAGTCAGGGATTGTCGCAAGTCAGGGCCCTGTCTGCGGACAGACCAGCCCGCGCTTGCAGCGCAAAGGCTAGAATAGTAGGGAGAGTCTTACACTACACACACTAGGAGGGAGACCACTACACTACACTACACCTCATTGAAAACTAGAGCCACAACACGCGGAAGGACGACATGTCGTCCCAAGCGACTACCAGCGCGTACGAAAGCTCACGCATAATCATCGCAGGTGACAATTCTGCACCGACGATGACGACTGCGAACACAAAGCCAACCCTGCCACTGACACAGGACCAAGAATTGATGCCACCGCCAAGTCACGAACCTGCACCCGCCCACGCCTCAGACAAAATGCTTTCTGACACAACGGACGACGAATGTCTACAAACTGGAGACCGCAAACGCGCGAGGAAGACGACCGCTAGCTCAAAACCAAGACCAAAAAAACCCGCGGACACAAAACCAAAAGCGACAAAAACGCCACAAACAACAAATAAAGACGCACCGATCGACAGACCCCAGCCGCAAGACAACGCTCCACTCCATCAGAACACACAAGAAACGACAGAGACACACGGAAAAACTGACGAACAAGATGATGACGACCGGGAATGGGAGACAGTAACCAACAAACGCACCCGAAGAAACACGGCAGACAAAACGGACACGCAGATACAACCGGAAACACAAACCAGGGAGGAAATCAAAATAAAAATTGAAAATCTCAACACAGGAGAAACACAGAAGTCGCTGTATGAACAATTCAAAATACTAAACGTACTGCAACACGTACAAGACATGGTCGTGTACCCAAACCGCACAGCAATAGTTACAAGCTTCCACCCTGACATCGAAACAATCATCCATAGGACCATATGCACCCAATACAGACCAGAAGCGAAGGCAACGAGAATACAAAAGCTCAACAGACAAACACAAGCCAAACAGACCGCAGAACCATCACTCAGCGTGGTGATAACTAAGGTAACCCATGATGTTACGGAAAAGGACATAGAGGACGAATTAACAAACCAAGGGCTTGAGTACACGAAAGTAAAAAGAATAACCTCGAGAGAATATGGGAAACCTATACAAAAAATAAGGGTCATAACCCGAAACAAAACAACAGTAGACAACCTGCTCAACAACCATTTTAGAATCTTTCACAAATTCCATCCAGTAGAACAGTCCCATGTACCACCACCACAACCGGCTCAGTGTGCAAGGTGCCACACATTTGAACACACTACCGAGAATTGCAAAAGCAAACCGCTTTGCAACAGATGCGGAGGGCCACACACCATAGCAAATTGCCAGAAAGACATAAATAAACCAACCTGTGTCAACTGCGGCGGACAACATCTATCAACGGACATCAAATGCCCAAAACGACCAAAAACACCAGTGTCAATAGAAGCCACAGCCAAGATCGTCTGCACAGATGAACCGATGGGTGAAACAACAGACGACAAGCAAAAAATACAAATGGTAGTGTGTGAGGACTTCCTCCGAGCGACAACGATGGCACTTATAAACATACTCCCTGACCGAAAGCAACTCGTTGTAACCGCCATGAAAGACATCTCCAAGACATTCTTCAGACGAGAAATGAATGTATCTCAAGCGTGGAACCGCATTCATTTCAGTATTTACCACACAGAGAGCAACCGAGACACTGTAGGGGAAGATAACAAACAAACAGAAAAACAGCAAGTTCGCTAGCACCAATAGGATGGGTACTAGAATAGGGTTTGTAAATGCGAATGGCTGCAATACCAAAAAACCACTAATCGAACAATTAATCAAGCAGGAAAAGATCCAACTACTGGGGATGACAGAAACTAGGGTGGGGCAAGCACCAATAAACATACTAGACTATATATGCTATCGCAAAGATGACGTGACCGAAGCGAGACACAGAGGATGGGCACATGGCGGAATAGCGATTGTACACCACAAAAAGTTAGCGACCGCCGAGGTTGAACTGCCAAGATGCTTCGACAAGCACAAAGCAATAGTAATAAAAGTAGCAGCCAAGCCATTTAGAGCAATCCACATCGCAGTTATATATGTCCCTCCTACAGAAGAAATCCCAAAGGATCTACTAAAACACATCTGTAACTTAGGGCCCAGCATAATTCTAGGAGACTTCAACGCAAGATCAATTAACTTTGGAGACAAACGGACAAATAGAAACGGAAGACAACTGGAAGAACTGCTAGAAGAAAATCCACACATTCTGAAAATGCATAACACCAAGCCCACGTTCATAAACCACACAGGAGACTCGACACCAGACCACATACTACACACAACAGACTTAGCTAGGCACATAGGAGACGTAGACATTGGAGACAGCATAGGAAGCGACCACCTCCCACTCCTAACGACCACCACAGCTCTAAACCCAGAAAGAATGAAACCGACAACAAAAACATACAAAGACAGAAAAAACATAGACAAAAATAAATACATTACCTACATCAAAGAAAACATAAGGACAACACACGAACAGATCAGAAACCAGGAAGAAATGGAGAAACTGAACGACCACATCAAGACAGTAATCAGTGATGCCATCGAAACCAGCGCCCCAACACGAAGAGTTATAGAAGGAGGCGAAAGGATTCCTGCAAATATACTAGAACTTATAAAACAAAAACGAAAAGTATATACGCAATTCAAAGTAAACCGTGACCCAACAATAAAAAACCAGTGGAACCGACTAAATGATCAAGTTAAATTCTTACTGAGACAACACAGAGCCAGAACCCTCAACAACAAGATTCAGAAACTAGATCCCAAAAACCCAGCAGACTTTTGGAAAAAATTTAAACGCATTACACACGAAAAGCAAAACCAAGACCCACCACTAATAATAAACGGAGATATTATACCATGCGAAGAGAAGAAAGCCAATGAATTTATGAAAGTGCTTAAGGAAATATACACACATCCTCAAGACGAGAGGTTTAACGAAGAAACAGAAAAAACAATAGAAACCGAAACAACAAGAACACTAGAGGAGCCGCAAAACATCGTATATGACAAAGATCAAACAAAACTCATACAAGACATCACATCAAAGGAAATTGAAACAGCAATAGCATGCGGGAAAGTAACAGCACCCGGCGCGGATGGCATCACACGACACCACCTAAGGCTGATACCACAGGAAATAATCATACCACCACTCAAAAACCTATTCAACGCCGTACTCAAACTGCAGAAAACGCCACAACAGTGGAAAGATGCACAAGTTAAGATGCTGCCGAAGCCCCAAAAACCAAAACATGACCCAAAGTCATACCGACCTATAACATTACTGCCAGTAATAGGCAAAACCTTCGAATCAATACTCACTAATAGAATACAAAAATTTGCAGAAAAACGACAAATTCTACCAAAAGAGCAAAGCGGATTTAGGAAGAATAAAAGTACAATAGACCCAATTTTCCGCCTTATCAGCAATAGCACCGAAGCCATAAATACAGGAAATGTAGTAGCAGCGCTGCTACTCGACATAGAGAGAGCCTTCGATAAAGTATGGCACTTAGGGCTCCTACACAAACTAATTAAAAACGACATCCCATTAGAAATAGTAAAACTAATAAAAAACATCATTACAGAAAGGGACATAAAAGTAAAAGTAGGGGACAAACTATCAGAGACACTCAGACCACTGGCAGGAGTGCCACAAGGGGCAATCATATCGCCACTCTTATATAATATATATACATCAGATATACCAAAGCCAGTTGGACTAAATGAAGAACTTGCCCTATATGCTGATGACACAGCGTTCTGGTGCCACGCCCCAACAACCGAAATGTTATCAAAGAAAACCAGCAGATACATTAAATCATTAGAAGAATGGATGTCTGCATGGAGAATTAGGCCAAACCCGACCAAATCGCAGCTACTAATAATCCACCACAGAAACTTCACACAGCTTAAACAACAAAACCCAGAAGACATTGAAATAACACTCTGGGGACAAAAAGTAGAACCAAAGAAGACAGCCAAATACCTAGGACTAGAGATTGATAACCTACTCAATTGGAAGACCAACACAACACAAAAAATAGGAATAGCCAGCACAAAACTAGCCAAAATCAAACTACTACAACATAGAAACGGAGGTGCAGCAACACCAATAGTGCTACATATATATAAAATGTACGTAAGACCAATACTAGAGTATGCAGGAATAGCATGGTGCGGAAATGTAACACAATGTAACCGAATTAAATCCACAGATAGAAGAATGCTAAGGACACTAGCAAGAAAACCAAGAGAAAGAACGGCAACACTGCACACAACCCTCGATACAGACTCAATGGAAGAACGATTAATAAAACAGATAGCTACATACGGTGACAATAGACTAATCACGAACGAGACAATAAAAGACATAATCATCAAACCACCATTCCACCTCAATCTACCACGCTACAAGTATCCTTACCCACCACAAATCGCCGCAATAGCAACAGAACAAATTCACCCCGGAAAACACAAGGATTTAGAAACAGTTACGACAGGAAAACAACTCCCAGAGCACCTGCAGTTCCACATCATGCCAGACTAATTAAGAGACAGAAAGAAACAGGAATGACACCCAACCCTGGCTGAGGTTTTATGGGGTTTCCCTCAGCTGTAAGGCAAATGTCAGGGCTGTGTATAGTCCCCAAATCCAACAAACCAACTAACAAAATAATAATATAGCAAAATATTAATAATTATATATATACATACAGGAATAGAAAATAGAAAATTTGAACAAGACTACCCAAACTATGAAATAAAAAGTGCCACAACAGAATAACATAAGAATAAGATAAGGCTCCAAAGCGGCATTAAGCCCTCCATGAGCCCGCCCCACCCTTCCGGTGGAGGAATGAAAGTTAAAAAAAAAAAAAAAAAAAAAAAAAAAAAAAAAAAAAAAAAACTGTGTGGGGAGACGCTGACTAGAGCGGAGCGCTTGCTACTGGTGTTGCTGCTGCCGCCGTACGTTGGTTCGAGATGCCGCCCAAGACTAGCGGGAAGGCCGCCAAGAAGGCTGGCAAGGCGCAGAAGAACATTTCGAAGGGCGACAAGAAGAAGAAGCGCAAGAGGAAGGAGAGCTATGCCATCTACATCTACAAGGTGCTGAAGCAGGTGCACCCTGACACGGGCATCTCGTCGAAGGCGATGAGCATCATGAACAGCTTCGTGAACGACATTTTCGAGCGCATTGCGGCCGAGGCTTCTCGCCTGGCGCACTACAACAAGCGCTCGACCATCACGTCCCGCGAGATCCAGACCGCTGTGCGGCTGTTGCTGCCTGGCGAGCTGGCCAAGCACGCCGTGAGCGAGGGCACGAAGGCGGTGACCAAGTACACGAGCTCCAAGTAAGGAGGTGGCTCTGGAACGGAAGGAAGGATGGAGAGAGAATGCTCCTCCGTTGCGAGAGCGGCAAAACGGCCCTTTTCAGGGCCACCAACTTGCCTTTTGCGGGAAGGGCGGAATTGTTGTTGTTGTTTGTGTGGACGGCTGTGATGTATGTGTGCATTTTGATTGTGGGTGGGGGGGCGCGTCAAAGCGTGTTGCGCGGGGTACGGCCACGAGGTTGGTCGCCGTGGCGTGGAATGGTGGCACGCCTCGTTGGCGTGGTTTTTGACCCATTTGGTGTTGTTGGTGTGTGTGTTACCTGTCTGCGAGGGGGGACAGTGCGATCGCCGACTTTTGTGTCACCGTAACGACGGCCGTTTGCGGGTTTGTTTTTTGCACATCATACATGGCGAGGGTGAAATGTGAAATGTTGTTTTTTTTTGTGGTTTTTGTTTGCCGCCCACTATTCCCTTTGCTGTACGCCGAGTTTGACAATGGTGCGACGTAACTGCAGCGTGGAGGTGTGTGAGTGACGTTGAAATGAACGTGCCATGAAGACGCATTGTTGTTGCATTGTACTGTACGTGTACGGCGACACGCACGATGATGTACCATTCGACTCTGATTTTTGATAGCCGTGTCTGACTGATTGCGTACGACGCACGCACACCGATGTCGTCATTCAAGATGCACGCGTGTCCAGTGCAGTACAGTAAGCGCGACGCTAGACGACGGCGGCGGCGGCGGCGGCCGTTTTTGGCGAATGTCTGTACACGTGTTTGTCTGTGTCCATCCGGTATGTATTTGTTTGTTTGAAAGTGTTTTGTGTGTCGGTGACGTGGTCCGATCCGTCGCCCCCCTGAGTAACTGTCGATCGGCGCGATAGACCGGCGTCACGCAACTGAACCGAAGTCGTGGGCACACCCGTCATACTGTTGTACACCGTCGCGCTGAGAACGGTAACGACAGGTTGACTTTGATCGGTCGAATGTCTGGGCAGAACGTGAGGAAGGAGGCAAGAGTGCAGGAGGAAAGGACAGAGGGGGGGGGGGCAAAAGAGAGAGGAAGGGAAAAAGGGGAGAAACGCATTCGTAGAGCAACGGAACGTTCCCGTGTCGGAGGCGTATTGGAGCCGCACTGAAATGCGTTTAACGGCGGCGCGGCTGCAAGTGTCTGCCGTGGTGAACGTTACCTTTGACGGCTGCATTGGCCTTTGCTTTTGCTTTTGCTTTCGCTTTCGCTTTCCCGGTTGTACGTAACGTTTGTTGGTATGGTTGGTTCTGAGGAAGAGTGTGTGACAGTGCCGTGCCGTCCATGTTCGTGTGCCCTCCCATTGTGTGTATGCTATTGTCTGTGTACTTGAATGATGTATGTAGGTGTTAGTGGACGTGTTTTACCAGTGGGGGGAAATGGATCGTCGATAGTTGGCGTCACTCTGTCACGGTCGAGATGACGCACCCTCCGTACAGAAAGGTGTCGGGAAAGTGTGTGTGTGTGTGTGTGTGTGTGGTGTGTGTGTGTGTGTGTGTGTGTGCGTGCGTGCGTCGTGAATTGGCAGTGTTTGGAGGTGGGCGTGCCCTGCATGTGGCCCGGAAGGCTGTTCGTTTGGCGGTAGTGTTGTGTGGACAGGGGAGGGGCATGCGTAACGCTGCTGGCATGGCATTTCGGGAGATGGGAGGGGGCAAACGAGGAAACGAGGAGCGGCGGCCAAAGACGGGACGGGGAGGGGCGCGGTTGTGGGTGGCTTGCGCCTGTGCTCGGCGTTGTGGTTTGTGCAAAAGAGGAGGAGAAAAACAATGAGTTGCCAGGGAGGGGAGCGGTGTTGTGTTGTGGTTGTCGTGGTGTAGCCGCAGACGCGGCTGTCAGTGAACGTGGCGAGACGGGACGGATGCGCGGAGGGGCGGGGGCGGCGCATTTCGCCGGTGCCGTGCCGTGCCGTGCCATGCCATGCCTGAAAGCCGCGTGGTCGCTGTGTTGTTGGTGGCGTGGGGGCGAGGAGAGTACCGTACGGGTGTGCTTGTGCGCCGGAAATGGCACACTGCGCCTGCCCGTCTTGGAGGCTGATGGCTGTGGTGTGGAAATGGGGCGCGGTGATGTTGAAGCAGTTGAAGAACAGAAAAGAAACCAAGAAGAAAACGGAAGGCGTGATGCGGCGGTGGTGGTGAGAGCGGGAAAAACAAAACAAAACAAAAAAAAAGAAAGAAAAAAAAACAACAAGAAAAAAGAAGGAAAAACAACAAGAAACAAAAAAAGAAAACAAAAAGTCTATCAATATTAAAATGTAAATGGAAATGGAAATGGAAATGGACCCAGGTATAACCTCCCTGCACAAATAGCAGAGAGTCCGATGATAATAAAAATGTGCCAGAATGTTAACGTCCCTACAAAACAAACCCAACGATAATATTAATGAAAGAATGAACCGTATGTAACATTGCAACAGACATAATGGAACCTGATAAATTGTATAAGGGCAGCAGCGTTGACCTTTGGCCCTGTATTCAGAATAAAAAGAGCCAAAGATCGTTACCCCAATGAAAAAGACACTGAAACACGTATGTAACATAGCAGCGATGGCGAGACATTGTAGGCATCTGTGACCAGAGAGTTTGCGCCTGGACCGCGCGAGTGTTGCGAGCGGGTTCTCAGTCAGTCAGTCAGTCAGTCAGTCAGTCAGTCAGTCGTTGCGAGTCTGTAGCTCTGTCTAGTTGAGGGCTGTACTCTGTCAGTAGTCGTCGCGTGCAGTACGCTAATAGTCGTCATGCAGAGCGGTCGGTCAGTAGTAGCAGCCGAGTGCGGTTGTGTGATGTAGGCGGTCGGCAACACTGGTCAAGATGGTGAAGGAGGTATACTGTTAATTAATATAATCATTAGATAATGAAAAATTATATTTATTGTAATTAATTCTCCAACAAGTTCCCCAAAAATAATTTTTATTTCAAAAGCATTTTTCAAAAATGTAATGTTTTATTGAACTAAAGAGTTCGTTGCACTTCCCATTTCATTCCACTTCTTTGAAGAAAAATTTCACTAAAATCACAAAAAAAGAGAATATTATTATTTGCAATGCAGTTCCTCCAAGCGCTGCGCAACAACAAGAGCAGAAATGTGACATCCATTTATTCTGAGGTAAGACTTTAATTCTGATTGTTTT